>NW_028281040.1:400000-535000 GCF_059751285.1 Brachycentrus maculatus | reverse complement strand
CTGTCCGTTTAAAGTTTTCGTTAACAAGTGATTTATTTTTATATTTAAATTGTCACTTAACTCCATAAAGTTAATGCCAAATTGATAAATAATTTGGTTATAATTGTATTAATGTACATGATACACCTCCCATATTGAACATTCAGTCTGGTAATGAGTACTCAAACCTAAATTAATCAACCGATTACCGAGCATTATGATAGATGGAATAATTAGAAATATATTTGTATCTCCCCAATTAGCGATTTTCAGTTAAATAGCACCACTTCAAAGCTTCTAATGCTCTCCTGATAATTTATGACTATGAGCTTTCATTTCACTAATGCCTGATAAATAGCATCAACCGCTATTTATTGGCACAAACATCATTAAGCATCTCTATCAACAGCTAGGATTAATCATATTGATTCCATTCAAGATTTCAATAACGGTTAATAAATTAATGAATTAGATATGGAAGATAAGTGTTCTCCCTGATTTAAGGGAATGGATCAAATTAACCTTCAAATTGTCTGCTAAATATCTTTGGAGACAAGATAGATTAAGAAGTGATTTTCTCTTTCAAAATGTGAAAATTCAACCCTGGTAAGAATCCCATAGGTAAGTTAACTATTTAACTACGTGGTGCAGATAACAAAAGCATTATTTTTGGACTTTCAAAGGGATCTTACCTTAGTTGCTTTTGCAATTTTTCTGTTGTCGGCCCAATGGCATGGAATATTTTTCAGCAATTAGAAAGTGTGAGAGTGAGATTACTTTCATAACAAATTGTATTCGTTGTTGCTAAATTTAATCATGTTTTTTTTTTATTACAGATAAACAATAGTAAAATGTATTAAGACATATCTAAAACATTGAATAATGCATTTTATATAAGTCATCCTTCACATAAAAAGTATGCGTATAGAGTATTGAATTATTATTTCAATCTTATCAAAGCATAAATATTCCACGTAAAAACTTTATATTCGCAATAAATTGGCGAATTTCCAAATTATTATCTGTATCGTAAATTTCTCGTACATTTCATACATATGGAGTTTCTTCCTCAAAACGAAATTGGTAAATAAAAACGAGATTAAAATATAATTCTTTTATAATCCACTTAGGCACGATTCAATTTCTGCCGAGTATTGCTAAATATTTACACGTAGGTTTAATATAAAAAAGGAATGATATTTTCAAAACACAATTACCCTGAAGATTTAAGAAGAATTAATTGTATTTCAATGCCAGAATAAATACGGGGAAAATGATATTTTGATGTACATTCAAAAATAGTTATAAGGGTATGTTATTTTGTTATTATCATCATGGATTTACATTTATACATAATATTATTTGTGGATTTGAGTTTGAGGGATGAATCAGAACCTTGTTCAATTAAGGATTGTCTCACACGGGGCAGAAATTATCATACCCTAGAGTTGTTTCTCAATTATAAGCTAAAAACTCCCAACATTTAGCTATCATTTACCTTTAAGTATCGCCTTATAACGTCAAAATATTTTTTAAAAAAAATCAAGCATTGTGTTAGGTATCGCAAATTGAAAAAAATCTATTTTATTTTAATATAAAAAATTCATTTGTTTTTCGAAAAAAAATTACTTACGAACATATTTTTCAGTGTATAAACAAACAAAAAACCATGGTTTAACTCAACCTCTTACTTTTTACCATGGATGTTATCGACTAATTACCTGACGTCCAAGTAGGCTCCAACTTTATATATATATATATATATATATATATATATATATATATATATATATATATATATATATATATATATATATATATATATATATATATATATATATATATATATATATATATATATATATATATATATATATATATATATATATATATATATATATATATATATATATATATATATATATATATATATATATATATATATATATATATATGTATATATATATATATATATATATATATATATATATATATATATATATATATATATATATATATATATATATATATATATATATATATATATATATATATATATATATATATATATATATTTATACATATTATATTTTTATATGCTTTTGAGTGGGTTTCCCATAGTGAAATTATAGTTTCACATAATTCTAGAATAAAAATTTAATGCAAAGAAAAATCATAATCAGATATTTTAAAGAAAAAAAAACATTTTTAGCAAATTGTTGAAGGTGGAAGAATATTTCTTTGAAAGAGGCGACCTTTTATCAAAAATGTTGAGGTACACTGCTCTCTAGCGAAGCTGCCCTAGGTTCACACATTTACATTTGCCAAAGTTGGAATAAACAGGGGATGTTTAATGTAGATTCAACCCTTTAATTTAAATGCAGGTCACCGATTAAGTTGTTTATCTTATTCGCAATTGAGTATATATTAAATCGGAATTGTATTAAACTTGACACCAAAATATTTTGATGATCCAAAGATTTAACTTAAAAATAATTTAAATTGAATGAGATTTAGTTTGATCCTAAATTTTGGAAAATAAATATTATTTTCACACTAATTTTTGTATAATATTACCTTAGACTGGAAACCACTTTTCTTTCACGTATTTAACTATCACAATTACACTGTTTTTAAACGAAGTCCACAGATGACTGATCCTTAGCCATGTAGATGTTTAGAACCATCAAAATGAAGACTTTATTTGGATAACTTTTTTATTATTTTTTTTAATGTTACAAATTTAAAGGAAACGTTTGTATTTGAATATATTTTTAGTTAATGTTTTCCAGAATTTTTCTTCTTTTAACCCTTATCCGTACCCAAAGGTGCATAGGGCACTGTATCGTTTTGACGCAGTGCAATCTTGATCGCAATACTTGCTTACATGAAAACGAGTTGATCACTCTTGAGCTTTAGGGACCAGTCCAGGGTAATATTAAGTACATATTATAGTGTAAAATCCATTATATTTATTTTTACCTTAGCTGAATACGCTAACCATAACACCACGAAGGCGGACAAAATGTGTTCTAGAATACTAAATATTTATTGTACCATTTTTTACATGAATAAGTGACACTTTTCAGGAGTTTTTTTTAATAGTTCAGTTTTTAATACCTTTCTATCAACTACCTAGTAGAGCAAAACAATAATAGAGTTAAACTTTCTGACAAATAACTAGGTTTAATAGAGTTTAACCCTTTTTGAGTTTAACTGTAAGTATTTCACGTGGAAAATCAGCTGAAAATCTGAAAATAAAAGTTTACATTCAATTAGAATTAGCATTTCGCTGAGGGAGGTATTTTTCGTATTGATCGCATGGAAATTTTGCTAATAAAGTCACCCCTAGACCCGATACCTTTTATTAGGTTCAGAAAGTAGCGAACGTTAGTACATTATAAAGTCAAAGATTTAAAAAAAAAATACTTTTATACTCGTAGATGTAAATTTTGGGTGTGTTCAAAACCTTGTTTTCAAATCTGGGATTATCAACTTAGGAGTTATTTTTACATCTCAACATAGATGAAGAAGAACTATGATTTAGATACATAGATGTGACAAAAAATGATCGAATTATAAACTTCATAAAAATTCAGAAATATGTTTTTAGGCGTCTATTAGTACCTACATATCGCTCACTCCTTTCAAGAACGTCATAAATAAAAAAATCGTCAATTTACAGTTGTGCATGTTTTCGGAATGCCCAGAAAATGTACTGTATCCCAGCAAAAGCGGCATAATTTTAACATAATATTTACCCGCTACAGGGCAGAAAGCGTTGTTTTTGCATTTTGAAGAAAAGGTATTGTTTAATTATTTTTTTAAATAAACTAAATATTTTTCAAACAGATAAAAAATCAACAAGTTTTAATTAAAAAGATCTGTTGCACAGTAAAAAGTTCAGTAAGTTGCTTGATATTTATTTGTAATACATTTTATTATATTTTTTAACTTAAAGAACGTTCTGCTGAAAAATCAAATTTTTTGATTTATGACGTTCTTGAAAGGAGTGAGCGATAATGAGTCAAATAATTCAGGAAGGATATTGCATGCATTTCAAATGAAGGTCTCTGCTAAATGAAAAACTAACCGAATCAAGCAAAGATGCTGTCAAGAACTCACACATTTTACAATGTTTGGATTACATTGACGATACCAGTATATGACAAGTCGTAAGCCCTGTAAATACCCAGACTTCAATATTCTACGTCATCTATGTAGTTAATAAGAAGAAATAGTTCTCGGAACTAGTCGTGTCTCATCGATAAACTCAAAAAGTTTTCTTGTATGGGGATTTATTTTGGTTTTGTTTAAATTAATAATAATGTGCCTGAAAAAGCTTACTCCAAACATAGTGCAGGACTAATCACCGTGCTTTTTTAAATTAACGTTACTAATCGATTTCATTATTTGATTCGGCAGTCATTTAGTGGTAAAATCTATCCATTTTAATTTAACTTTTACTTAGTAAATACCACTATTTCCTAAAATCTACTGTGACACGTGTTTCAATGCATTCTGCATTAAATATGAAATTAAATATGAAATATGTGTCACAATAGGTTTTAAGAAAAAGTGATATTTATCAAGTATGTATACATATATATATATATTTATATATATATATATATATATATATATATATATATATATATATATATATATATATATATATATATATAAATATATGTGTATATATATATATATATATATATATATATATAAATATATTTATATATAAATATATATATATATAAATATATATATATATATATATATATTTATATATATATATATATATATATATATATATATATATATATATATATATACATATATATATATATATTTATACATATATATATATTTATATATATATATATATATATATATATATATATATATATATATATATATATATATCTATATATATATATATATATATATATATATATATATACATATATATATATATATATATATATATATACATATATATATTATATATATATATATATATATATATATATCTATATATATATACATATATATATATATATATATATATATATATATATATATATATATATATATATATATATATATATATATATATATATATATATATATTTATATTTATATATATATATATATATATATATATATATATGTATATATATATATATATATATATATATATATATATATATATATATATATATATATATATATATATATATATATATATATTTATATATTTATACGTGTGTACAATATATTTTAAAAAGAAAAATATTTGTGTTTTTATTATTTACAAAAATACTTTAATTTCATACTATTTCTGTGAGCCTAAGAAAATAGAAATCAAATTGTGGTAGAGTGTATTCGAACCGAGAAACTCTGACTCAAGAGTCCGCGTCACTAACCACGGGACCACAACCTGCCACTACGCCCGTTTTTTTTTAAAAATTGTATATATTGAATTTTAGGGTTGAGTTATAGGTATGCTTCAATATCTTGTTAATGTTTTTAATATGTTCTTTATTTTCCAATATTTTATCACAATTTTCTTATTCTCCTTTGAGATACGGTAGATATAAATACTACCCCATAAATCCAATATCTTTGTGACATGATATGGAAGCGTGTATTTTATAAAACGTGACAAAAGAGACACAACAACATAATTTTTGTTCCAGCAACAAACAAAGTGGCGAGTGACAAAAGCGAAATGATAAATTTCGAATAATCTCCAAGGATTTTATCAACAGTAAAAATCTGTATTTTGAATATATTTTTAAATTAAAAAATATATGTTCTAGATTTTAGTAGCAGGGGGCAGGCAGAGATAATAAAACTTCACACAAATCTGTTTTTGCAAACAATCTTCGACTCTTCCAAATACATTTATCTCCTCATATACATACCCGCAGATTATTCCGACTTCTGACCTGATTACATTCAGGTATTTGAAATATAATACTTCATCAACCCAAGTTTTCCGTAAACTTTCTCTGCTTCTACTCGTATTTCCTAGAAGCACACATTTTTGTTTTACCATTTTTCCTCGTTTATTCGTTCCAATTGTCCAAAACCATATTACGACCCGCCTTTCTTCACCTCATCGATAACTCTTAAAGCATTTTAGCATTTTTTTTCCATTCGAACATCTATCGAAAATACATCGTTCGTCTGAGAGATCGCATTTCAATTGCATTCAGTTTGGTTTCATTATTCTTTTACCGAAAAAATTCTTCACTTCGAAACATAGGGTTGGAACCAGGACTCCATTGTGTACCTACTGCCAGTTTAGCTTTCGGTGATAGGGTTTTATTTTAACTGAATCAAGTGCACTGTTGACATTGTTCCCGGTATTCACTTTCCTTTCTTTATCATTACCAATCTTTCCATCTCTAGAAAACATACTTCCCAAATATACAAAATAATCTACCTGTCCAAAAATTTCCCCAATTTCTGCTATTTTACATGCAAATTTAGGAAAAAATATTAATAATTTTTTTTTTTAAATTTACGCTATTTCAAGTCGATAGAAAAGTCAAAGAATTTCTTAAGAACCCAAGAAATAAATATCATATATCGCTCACTCCTTTCAACAACGTCAATTAAAAATAACTTGATTTTTCAGGAGATCGTTTTTAAAGTATAAAAATATAATAAAATATTAAATAAATAAATATCAAGCCACTTATTGAAATTGTGCAACAGATCTTTTTAGGTAAACCTGAATGTTTTTTCTCCTTTTAAAAAATATTTAGAATATTAAAAAAAAAAAATTAAACAATAGGCACATTTTCTTCAAAATGCAAAAACAACACTTTTGCTGGGATAAAGTACATTTCCTGGGCATTCGGAAAATACAAACAGCTGAAAATTGACGATTTTTGATATATGACGTTGTTGAAAGGAGTGAGCGATATGTATTTAACCTTATTTTCACTTCCATAGATTTAATATGTGATTTGCATAAAACATTCGCTATGTAATTTCGCAAGCCAAAATGGGATAGATTTAGGCCGACAATTCTGATAGTGTCCATTTTAAAACGTCACATCAATGTCATTATTTTTAGAGCCAGTTCGCGTTAGTCGCGCTGTCAGTTCAAACGCTGACATTTTCCACCCTCCGGTATAAAGTAATAAATTTTCTTTTAGCAGACATTCACTCTACCCCGTGTACCCGTGTACAATACATATATAATACCCTACATTGATTGTCGTGGTGTGCTCTAGTGAAATTCACTAATGTATAGGGTGTTTTTTTAAGAGGTATACAATGAATAGAAAGGGTACAAAATATTTTTTAAAAATTAAATTCTTAGTAAAATTTTGAATGTAAAATTCAAAATAAATTCATTTGGGGATCATTTGTATTGTAATCAATTTCTTTGTTGACCAAATTTTATAAAATTGACTGATAGGTGAAAACTGTTTGATCTGATTAATATATACAAATATTTTGATTATTTAAAACATTGATAACATTGTGGTATGGTGATAAAACACTCTCCTTATCATCCATTTTTCGCTTTGTGTAATACCACTTTTAAAAACAATTATTTATGACTACCGGTTTCAGAAAATCGTTCCATCATCAGGTAATTTCAATAAGGTTATTACGATTTGAAATTTGTATAAAAATAAAATTTTGAAACAGAGAAAGAAGACAAATGAATCACAATGGGAATATTTTTAAAAGTGGATTCGAAGTTAAATTTAGCTGGTTATTAAGAAATAAGTACAAAACTAACTAACTAACTAACCATCACGCTGCTTCGCAGAGCAGAGAAAAGAACGCCATACTACTCTGTCTTTGCAAACGTTCTTCGCTTCTTCCACGTTCATGCATCTCCATTCATACATACCCGCCGATTGTTACGACTCCTAACCTGACCACTTTCAAGTATTTGGCATACCTGATCGTGCCATGTTTTTCTCGGTCTTCCTCTGCTCCTTTTTCCACTTACATTCGCCTCATAAATTTGTTTTACCGTTCTAAAAAATAATCAATTAAGACTTACCCACCATAAATAACAAACTGAATTTAACTACGAGTCCACTTTTAAAATTTCACCGAACCTACGCGAACATAATGGTCGTTCAGTCTACTCATGGTGCAATGGCAATGTCAAATTGACAGTCTGTAAAAACAAAGTTGCCAGTTTAAAAACCAAACCCTTAAAAAACCACCCTATACTTTTTTTGCACTCGTTAGGTTTCACTAAATATTTTCAGCGACGCGAAAGCTCGCAAAAATGAAAACAAAAACGTCTGCAGACTAATTACTTATACAGCCGAATAAAGTATTTTTGAAAATAGCTTTCATTTTTATTTTCGTTATCCCGACGTTTAGCTGGAAAAAAACGTATTTAATGAACTTTAAAAGACATTCATCGAGTATTTTTTCCACATGTAATTTAGTATATAAGCTTTATTTATCTCTTATCAAATAGATTTTTTTTTCTTCATCTGGTGTATTAATTATTAAATGTATATTGTCAGACAAATTAAGAGAAAATTTTCGATCGAATGAAATTCGAAAAGGTTATTTTTTTACTGGATATAAAAATATCGATACAAAAAAAATATTTTAAGGTTGAAATAATATGTTTGATCGAATGATTTTATCACCTGATTTTATCGTGGTATTACCCTTTAAAAAGACGAAAAATAATATTTTTTAAGTATTATTTGATTTTTCTATTTTTTGAGTCTATTGGTAAGTATTCCAAACATTTGGGTAGTATGACTGTCAATCATGGATAGAATGCTAAATATAATAAAATAAATTTAATCCTACCTGCAGACAAGCATCTAAAACAGACGCAATGCGGGTCATACCTTTAAAACAAAACCAAAAATTAAACAAAAAAATCAGGAATTTATTCCTTGCAATGCTCATCGTGCCCAAGCTTATATAAATGAAAAAATCTACAAATGTTTACATCCAATGTAAAGAGCTTACAAGAAAGTAAGAAATAATTATTCTAAATTCGCCAGTCACCTAATAGAAAATAATCACACATTTGATAAAAATAAAGGACTAAATATATTACACACCTGCAGCAGAGAACTTAAATTAGATTATTTTGAAATATTAGGAATTAAAAAAAGCAATTAATTATAATTTTAAACCAATAAATACACAACTAAACGATTTTTCTAAAAGTCCGTTATTAAATATGATTCCCATCACTCAACATCCCTGATCTCTTTTTCTTTTGACTGTGACTGCTAATCAACACAAAAAAGCCGCTTGAGATCTACTCACTGGTCTCTAACGGTCAAAATATTTTGAATTTTTCTGCAGATAGTGTTTTCGTATTAATCAGTCTCGAAAAAGAAGCTTTAAGCTTCGAAACCGGTAGATATTATAATTAAGTTATAATTAAATACTTATAATGATTTTGAAAAAATACTATATTTTAATCATAAAATGGAAAATCACATAGTTATTGCTTGAAATATAAATAACAACTGTGAATGGTTTCTCTCTCTCTCTCTCGATTATAATTGGTTACGATTGGTAAGGATTAGTTGGATTTGGTTGGATTTTGTTGGATTTGGTTGGATTTGGTTTGGTTTGTTTCTCTCTCTCTCTCACTCTCTCTATTACGATTGGTTTCGATTGGTAAGGATTGGTTGGATTGTGTTGGATTTGGTTGGATTACGTTGGATTTGGTTGGGTTTGGTTTCCCTCTCTCTCTCTCTCTCTCGATAACGATTGGTTTTGATTGGTTAGGATTGGTTGGATTAGGTTGGATTTGGTTAGATTTGGTTAGATTTGGTTGGATTTGGTTGGATTTTGTTTGGTATGGTTTCTCTCCCTCTCTCTCTCTTTCTCTCTATCTCGATTGCGATTGGTTACTTAACTAGTCTATGACAGGTCGTTAGACATATGAAAAAGCATATTTTATACAAATAGTTTTTTCCTATCAATATTGTGAAGAGTTGAATAATCCTATTTAACCACTGAAATGCATTAAAGGTTTATCATATTAACATTTGACACTAAAAATAAATTATCCAATTTACGAAAAAGCATCCAAAATTAAGTGGATTAGCGTTCAATAGTTGAACTGAATGGACGAATGTCCGGAATTTTGTTAATTCCGATAATTTCAGTCAATTTACAATCAGAACTCAGTTGTCAGTAGTGTAAGTGACATGTGACGGTAAATCAAAGCACAAAAGCTTTTGCATAATTGCCATTTTTGCGATCGAAAATACAAATTACATAACGTATTACTTAATTGCAAAGGGGTAGGATTTTAAATGTTACATACGAGCACTCATTAACTTAATTGGTTTAATAAAAAATTCAGTTTGTGCAATAAATACATCAATTAATCGCTTACCAGTGCGTAGGCAAGTATTGAACTAATATTTGCAGTTAAATACCATCGCTCAGATGAATTTGGGACCAAATGTTGTATGATTAATAATCGAATGATTAAAAAAGAAAAAAAGTCTTAAATTACGCTAAGAATTACAGATTAAATTAAGAAAAGCGTGTTTTAGGATGATTTGGATAAGTGAAACGATAAAGAGAGAAAAAAATTATAAAAAATGAAATAGAAATCACACATATCGAATGTGTGTGCGTGCGTGTGTGTGTGTGTGTGTGCGTGTGTGTGTGTGTGTGTGTGTGTGTGTGTGTGTGTGTGTGTGTGTGTGTGTGTGTGTATGTGTGTGTGTGGTGTGTGTGCGTGTCCTATTTTAATGAATGTATTATAGTTAGAAATAGAAACATGTGAAAACTGAGGCAATATTGGCATGATCAGGTATTTCAAAGAGTTGAAAGAGGTCGGGTCAGAATTGGAATAATCTCCGGGTATGCACGAATGTGGAAGAGGAGTTTTTTATAAAGACGGATTGGTATGGCGTATTATTCTCTCTGCCTAACCCTGCGGAAAGCGGCACTATGGTTAGATTATTTAATTTTCTTCATTAATTAAACCGTGAATGTGTTAATTATTCATTAATTTAAATTCACAGTGTTGACATTAAAACGTAGAACGCTTATTTTCATTAGACAGTACCGCACGTTTGTGCAATAAAAACAGTACTGAAATATTAAAATCCCAACTTGCCGGGATATGCTGTGAACTCGTGTAAGAATATTAAATTAAATTAAACTGGGGAACGTAAAATGCTAACGACTGCCCTACTGACATGATTGTTTGATCCTACATACATACATACATATGTAATTTTAACAGTGCTGATATACTTGTCAATGAAATCACTCTCATAAACAAAAATAAGGGATGAATATCTAACTGACCAACCATCACGCCGCTTATCAGCAGGGGTAGGCGGAGAGAACATAACGCCTCATTTCTCTATCTTTGCAAACAATATTCGCCTCTTCTACGTTCATGCATCTCCTCATATATCTTCCCCCTTCTTCAAACCCTTATCGGCACCCCAATAGTTCATAAGGCACAGCATCAAATAAATGCATTGTTATCTTGATCGTTAACACATAAAGGATAGGTGATCAGTCCTCCGCTTCGGGTACCAGTCCAGAGTTCTATTGAATAAATATTAATGTGAAGAAATCACTGTAATTTATTTGCCCCTCCCCCCTGGGAATTGAACCCGGACATCCAGAATGGTAGCCGAGCATGCTGACTACAGGGCAGACCTCATTTATACCTCATATATACCTGCTGATTAATCTGACTCCTGACCTGACCACATTCACGTTATTTGACATTTCCTTAGTCTTTCTCTTGTTCCATTATTTATTACCAACAACATGTGCCTTATAATTTGTTTTTATGTTCAAACCATCTCATTTTGAAGTATATAAATATTTAAAAAAATAAACCCGAATTGGCATTCCGATAAAGTATTTATTTTAAAATCTTATAAAATTGGATCTGGCGGATTTTGAAAGAAGTCGACACATATACTCGTAACACTCGCGCTACATTGTCGAGGTAACTTTATGAGGGCCATGTATCCTTCATGGTCACAAGTTTTTACATCTTTTGGGCTTCTCTGCCTAAAATATACCAGTCTACTTCCAAACTCCTATAGTAACTATAGAAACTACCTTTGCAATTGTTAGTTTATAGAATTTTAATATATATTACAAACATTTTTATTTAATACAATAAAAAAATTATTAATTTTTTTACGTTTTGTAACATCAGTAGATGGTTCATTTTAAAAGTTTTAATTAGGATTATGAGTATCTACTTAAAAGTGAATAACGCGCTCATAGCTACAAACTATGTATTTTAAGATTTTAAAAACTTTGTTAAAGAGATTAAAAGTAAACTGACGGCAACATATTTTTTTGTGACTAGACTAGAGGGGTAGGGTTTTTTTTTTTAATTCAGTTTTCAAGATATTTACTTATAAAACAATTATTCCATAAAAATTTCATTTTATTCTAATTTCTTTACTTTATATAATTACTTCTTGTCTCTTGTTTGCAGTAAAAACTCGTATACAGGTATGTAAAAATTATTTTATTTCATTCCTTGAGTGATTGTTAATGCGAAGGTATGAAAATTACCCATTTGCAGCTTTGAATGCTAATTAGTTACAATATATTTGTAATATTTTAAACGTTTTGTTCAAATAAATAATAATACAATGAAATACCTTATAAATACCTGTTTTAGTGTACATTACTAATCATCTAAATAACACTAGGTACTTTTCGTACTTTAGGTATTATAGCATATAGACCTATTTTTTAATTTTTATTTATTTTATAGATACATACATTTAATTACTATGTGTATTACAGATCTTCAAGCATGGCCTGTGTTGAGCCGAAATACTTCCAAGTTCATACATATTTTTATTATTATAAAAAGATATCTTAACTTAAGTATTGATTAAAATATGAAGAATTGTGAGCTTTACTCACACTTGGTTATCATAAATATAGCTGGAAATTTATGTTTGCATAATAGATGATGTGAATGTCTGAGCTCGGCTTTCAAGTAATTCTATTTTAGAATACGTGATCACTAAACTATAAATACAATACTACGTGCACCGTCTTTCGTCTTAAAGCTCGTATGTAGGTACATGTCATTATTATTCACACCCCTGAACTCATTCTTTTAGAATATTTCACCCTTAAAATGCAAATACGATGAGATAATGTACTCCCTTGAAATAATATGGTGTTAAAAAAAAAGAGAAAAATAATCGTACATTCATTTAACAATCTATAACAGTAATTTGAAATTTCCTACATCCCTTGCATCTACTTATAACTTTTTACAAATCGCAAAGAGGTAGGACGTGTAGGAAAAGTCAACAACACTTTGAATGTGTCTAAATACTTGTTCACAAAATCTGGATTATCTCCAATTACAGGAGTTATTTTCATATTACTTCCATATTTTTCTTCATCTTTGATGAGAAGTCAAAAAATAATAGGTAAAGTCAACTGAATGCTGTCGAAATTTGATTTCTTAGACAAGTATGCGGCAAAATGACGTATGATACATGTTTGAATTGTGAAATAAGGAAAGAGTGCATATCTGGTATAAACACTATGGATAAAATAAAGAAAGATGAGATGGTTTGGACTTGTGGAACGAATGAGTGAGGAAAGAACGGTAGAGGAAATTTTTGAGGCGAATGCAGTTGAAAAACGAAGCAGAACAAGACCCAGGAAAACTAGGCATTTTCTTCTTCTTCAAACCCTCATCTGCATCCGATGGTGCATAGGGTACTGTATCATATTAACGCAGTTATATCTTGATCATTAACACATGAAGGAAAGGTGATCGATCAGTCCGCTACTTCAGGTACCAGTCCATAGTAAAATTGAAAAAAATATGAATTAAACCTCTCTTGGGAATCAAATCCGACCCTCCAGTATGGTAGCCACTACACTACGGAGGTGGACAATCAGGTTTATCGAATACTTGAAAGCAATCGGGTCAGGAGTCGAAAAAATTGACGGGTATGTTTGAGGAGACGCATGTATGTGAAAGATGCGAAGAATGTTTGCAATGGCAGACTGATATGGGGTTTTATTATCTCTGGCTACCCTGAGGGTAAGCGGTGTAATGGTAAGTTAGTTAATATTTGAAATGTACATTTTTCTTACATCGCATCGCCTGTAACGGATATACCGTGTAAATGGGGAGTGCAAGGTGACTCTAACGAAATAACGTCTGCCAGAACTTAGCTTTTCACTCCATTTACAAAACTATAAGGAAATATTTAGACATTGAGAAAATGCAAGCCCATAATGGAAGTGGAAAGGCTCGCCGCCAGACGAAAAGTGGCCATTTAAAATGCAAAGAGCAAAGGAAACTTCGCTATTCTCGATCTAACTCACGACGGAATATTGATTCGGCAATATGCCCGGGTTTATGCTAAATCAGAAAGAAATGAATTTTATTTTTATACATGTACGTGATGAAATGTGGATAAACAGAGAAGAACGTGTTATTGGGCTTTATGGCGAAAAGGGTCAGACCACTTTTGCGGGAGGTAAGTTTGCCTAACAAAAAATACACCTTTATTGGGTAAGAAGCCTGAAATCGATCGCCCTGTGTGAATAATAATACGTTATATTATTTGAAATTCTCTTCAGCGTATTTACGCTGTATTATAAACGTATAAGGCTGAATTTAAAATATTTTCTTAGCCTTGAAAAGCTAAAGCTCCATAGCACGTTATAGTTTTAACCTTTAACAGGAAATGTATGAATAATTAATCATGACGATATGTTACTTCATTGATAAAATAAATATGTTTTCTGTTACCGCTACTTCTACTACTACTTAATAATATATCCGCGCATGTCCACAAACAACATCACTTTCATGCTTAGTGCTAGTCCAGACGAAGAGACATGGATGTCTCGAAACCGTTCTTAATGAATGATATAATATCCTACTGATAGTAACATTTTGTTTACACGATTTTCTTGTTTAACTTTTGCTTGAATACAATGTGACATCTAAAATTTAACGAAAATAGAATATATTCATATTAATCCTACATATATCGTCAGTGTAAATATATGTCATTTTATTATTTATTGATTCGGGATTAACTTTGTGGAATGACAAAATTATTTTATTTAAATTTTTATACTTGAATATACCACTTTCATGAGTTTTATTTATATTTACGACTAGTTTCGAAAACATCTGTCGTTTTCGAAACTAGTCGTAAATATAAATAAAACTCACTAGAGTGGTAAATTAAAGTGTTTAATTTAAATAAAATATGTCAATATCTTTCATTCTTAAGACTAGTAGTCGTCAAGTTGGCAAGCCTGCTCGGCGTGCTGTCATAGTCTGTGCGTGTAATGAAGTTTTCAGACAAGATTCTCAATACTACTTTGAATCATGAGTACTTTGAATCATGAGTACTTTTAGTCATGATTATTTTGAATATAATAATAATAATATTACTGTGAATATATTTGTGAAAATTAAAAATCACTTATTTGAAACAATGAAATTTTAGTTTTTTGTAAAACATCCAATTTTATTTGTAAGGTGTCCAATGTAGTTTGTTAAACTTCCATTTTGAAGTGAAAACCGATATTTACCAAATTTTACCTCCTCTGGGCATTGAACCCGGGATTCTTTAACATTACGGAGGTAGACTAAGAAAAAGGTTATTTATTCTACCTTAAGAGTCTACCTTAACTTTTTCGATGCTTTAAAAAGACAAAGTAAAAATTGAAACAACAATAAAAAGTTACAGCCAAATTGAGTTTTTTGTAACCCTTTAAATGAGTTTTCAGTTAAACCTGAATACGCATTATATTAAAATTTTATAAACAGTTCATTTAAGTAAAAAAATTGTTTTTTACACCTACTTTCATACTCTAAATCTAAGTGAGTACCTACCTACAATAATTCTTTGACATAAAAATGTATGAGCTTAATACTTTTTATGACTTTATTATTACAATATGTCTTATAATTTTTTTCAAATTAAAATAACGACTGGCTTTGAAGCAGGCAGATTATGTCTCAAACAAATTGATTCTTAAAATTTCACAAAAAGGAGCGACTTGAGATTCCTTCCCAAGGCCTCTTAACCGCCAAATATTGATTTTTATGCTATTCACATAGTTTTCAATATTAATTAGTTTTGAGGAAGAAGCTGTTGGCTTCGAAACCGGAGATTATGCGGATATTAAACTAAGTTACATAGTTATTTTATAACAAAACAGCTTTCCACGTGAAAAAATGAAAATGTGATACTTAAAAAAATAATTATTGTACTCTATTTAAAAATATACTGCTATTCACTAACATTTTAAAAAGCGATAAGTTTTTATTTTTTATTTATGAAGTACAAAAAGTATAATATTTTTTCAAATTTCAAGATATTTTTTTTTTAAATGTCTTAAGTATATATCGACTGAGATCTTGCCCAATGTTTGAGCGAAACAAATGGATTCTCCAACTGGAATGTGATGCTCGCAACATAGACTCTCTGAACCCGAACGAGATGCTAAGAAGCAGAGTCGTCACCAAGTTGTACATGGACTACCTGGAAAGTAAAGTATTGCAGGGCGCAAAAAAGTGAAAGAGGAAAAAAAACTACTTAATGAGTTTTAGTTAATTCCACACTAATATCGAACACTAAGAGACGTTTCATCCACATGTGAAACGTAAAACTAACTACCAAATGTATTTAGGTATACATATAGAGATTGATAGGGTAAACAAAAGAAGGAGAGGGGGGGGGGTTAAGGAACAAGACTTTTTGCTATGGGAAACATAGATAATAATGGTGATGTATTTTGAAAAAGCATATTATTAATCAACTTTTTATCACAATTGAAATTTTCATGTATTTCTAAAATTTCAAAATTATTCGTTGCTTGACCCTTGTTTGTAAACTGAATGTAATAATTTAAGTGTATATGAGCTAATTAATTTGAATGATGAGCATATTTTTAACAGATTTTTAAATGCCATTGCTGTCTTTTTTATAGCAACCATATTTTTACGATACGCTTATGTGCTCTCGTATGAAAAATGTGGGGTAAAAATTCGGCGAGCAACTATCTGGTTTCGGGTCCATTAAATCTACAGGTTGTCAAGCGTTTTCCAATTTATAGGAAAACTATAACTGCGTAATAGTCCCACAGTTATCAGTCTCTCGACAGTAACGGCGGGAATCTTTTATATTAAACAATCAATAAATAAAACTTATCGCGCCTCTAGTGCGGTTTTATTGCGCAATAAAAGTCATTTTACGAGTCTGTTGGCGGGAAAATTCTGATATATGATATGGCAACACCGATCCAGACTGCATCTTCCATCGCTGCGAACATTATTATGCATCATGCGCGGGGTTATTAGGATGATAATTCAAAAATGATATTTCCATTAAATGTGTTTACGTCGCGTCGCAATGCAGTTAGAACCGAAAGTCCTTATAAATTTTCGGAACTGATTTATCCACCTCCATAGTGTAGTGGTTAGAACATTTATTTATTGATTTTTAGAATTCCAATTTTATTTGTGTATTAATTTCTAGTAATTTAATTTTGTTCGCCTCTGTAGTGTAATGGTCAGCACGCTCGGCTACCGTTCTGGAGGTCCTGGGTTCGATTCCCAGGGGGGGTCAAATAAATATAAGTGATTTTTCCACTGTAATATTTATTCAATATTATCCTGGACTGGTTCCTGAAGCGGAGGGCTGATCACCTTTCCTTCGTGTGTAAACGTTCAAGATAACACTGTGTTCATATGAAACAGTGCCCTATGCACCATTGGGGTGCGGATAAGGGTTTTATTATTATTATTGTATTAATTTCTTAGAACTTCGGGACGCGTATCTGACTTGGGAGAATGCAAGGGAGCTGGCAGCCGACAGAAAAGCCTGAAAACAGTTTGTGGACTCCATAAGCTCCACCTAGGGAGCGGATATGGTTAAATGATAAATAATAAATTTTCAAATCAAACACAGATTTTTTGAGTCAACTAAGTCGTATTTTATTAAAAAATAATAAAAAAAATTAATATTGTGACAATTGTTTCTGATTACAGTTATTTGTAAACTAATAATTTTTAATTAAAATTATATCCACATATGTAAATTATTAAAAATTATAAAAAAATCTGTGTTTGATTTAAAAATTCATATATATAAGTTCTTTGAAAAAATGTATCTTTCTATTTAATTAACTCTTCTTTTTTAAACTCCAATTTCAACACTTTTGTTTCTATTGTTATTGACAATATTATTAAGTTTTCAGACAAATGGGAAAGATCAGGACTAAGGGGTGAAAAAATGGAGGGTGTAAAATCAAGAAGCAACATACTTTAATATCACTCGACTCGTTCTTACTCAATCGCGTCAGCGTCTATAGCTTTGACATATTTTCCAAATAGTGCTCAAGCGAGATTTCCTTTGACATATTATAATATGAATCATGAGCTAGTCCTCAGTTCCATTAGTGGACTCAAATGAACTAAACAGAATATTGTATTATGTTTTCATAATATTTGCAATTATAATTTGACTTTCGGATTTGTAAGGCGTTATGGATATATAAAATCAGAAGATTTACAGTAACGTTTTTCTATGGTATTTTACTCTTCACGAATGTTGTAGACAGTTAAGTTAATGTGAAAATATTATTTTTTGACATCTCATCAAAGATGAAGAAGAATATGGAAGTCTGGACATTTACGGAGCTGACCGTAATTAAGTGTTTAAGTGATCACTTTACATACGTGTAACATTCACCAATTCTACCCATTATTAACAACCAAACAATTAAATTTTTGGAAGTTCTATATATATGAACCAATTTTGAAACATTATTCTTGAATCACTAGAACTTCACTAGAGACATCTATTGGTGACATGAAAAGAAGCTATTTATTGAGCAAAAACTCTTTTATTAATATGTGAGGTCCGAATCCTGGATCATAATCACACACATGAGAAAGGCCAGAAAATATCATTTTCATTTTTATTATTTAAGCGTATAATTTGACCAAATAATTTATTTACAACATTTTGAGTGTGTCCAAATACTTGTTCACAAACGAAAAGAAAAAGAATAATTTTTTTATTATTATTTCATGCGCTTATCATTCACCTAATCAGACATTTTTCAGAAATTTTCATATCAATATGAAAATAACTCCTGTAATTGGAGATAACCCAGATTTCGTGAACAAGTATTTGGACACACTCAAAATGTTGTATTATGTATGTAACTCAAATTTTTTATAATCCCAGAAATCAAGAAACGTCTGACTTAGATTAACGTTTCATATAAAAGGTGATAAAATTCAATATGAAACAGGATTTAAAATTTTTAATTTAGGTTTTATTTGGTAAATACCATAAAAATCTATTGCGACAAGTATTTTGATGCATTCTGTATCCTTTTGAAACATCGTTATATATTTTAAGAAGCAGTGGTATTTACCAAGTATAACTTAAATGGATAGATTTTTTATTTGAGATTGGTAATTTTTAACCACAATGTGACTGCCGAATCAATTAATAAAGAAATAATGAATCGCAGGGGAATGCTCATAGAAAGGGAAACTTATATGAAATGTGTGCTATGCTTTTTCTATATTTTTCATTTGACCAGACTGAGCCTCAGCAACACATTGTTGGGTACAGCTAGTAAACATTAAAATACATCGTTTTCTTTGATAAAAGTTTAGCTTATTTTACTTTGAATATAAATTTGAAATTTTCAATACCTTTTTCCATTTTAATAAATCCCATGTTTTTCCAAAGCGAAATGATTTATTTATTGTTAATGGTATCGCAAACTTTAATCTGGAACTTTTCAGGAGAATAACGAATGTTTCCAAATATTTGGGAAATTTGGGGAGGTGTATTTTCGCTACAATGCCAAGAATGTAACCAATTATATCTACAAACACCCAAATATTTCGTTGTATTTCTCTAAAAGCTTTATTTTATTTATGTGCTGACAAAAATTGCCGACGCTGTAAATTGTGCGTACAAAAATGGACTCGAGAAGAAAGAAAGGTAGATGGGGGAGAGGGACGATTTTGTGTATTTATTTTTTGATATAGTGCCTTGAAAATGGATGCCATTCCAGATTAATTTCAAAGTGTTGGGCTAATTACAAGTATGACTAGCCAAGGCACCTCGAGTTAATTTTCAGACAAGCAATTTCAAATAATATTCAAATAATACAGTAAGTGTTTCACTTTACGACGAACAAAGGTAATGACTGATTGAAATTGAGTAATATGGAATTAAAAGTAAAAAGATATTTTATTTTATAAAGCAAACCTGAATGTAAAAATTGCATTGCATTGTTCTATTAAAGACTTTTAATATGTTCATTGTTTAACAAGCATTGTGACATAAAACATATTAGAAAAATGTGTTTTCTGTTTATTTAAATTTCATTTAAATATACTGAGCGAAAGCAATGCGTGGCTAGGTATAGTAAAGTAAGAATATATTAAATGTTTTATACGAGAGTTCATTTATATATTAAACTTAATCGAATTCAATTATCTCAATCACGTTTATCTGTGACGAAGATCGTTCCTGAATATTAAATCCAAATGCGAGAGCTTTATTTCTGCAGCATTTGCGAAAAGGGGACCAAAGTTTCATCGATATCAGTTAGAGTATACAATCCGCACATTCGAGTCACAACTAAGCAAGGCAAGCAAATGTGGGAATATTCTACAAAATGGCGAGAGAATACAGAGCATTCGAAGGTAGAAAAGTAGAAATGTTTGGTTCATTCTTATGTTGGTACAATTGATAATTTAATAGGGTGCCAGGAGTATATTTTTTATTACTTTTTTTTGTTTCGCGTATTGTGATCGTACGAAATTCTGTTATGGTCGCATGCTTCGCTACCTTCTGAATGGGTTTATCGCTCCAAAGGGCGATTTTTCATTTATACGAGCGACTGAAATATTCTGAAAGGGTTTGCCCCGCGAGAAATTTTCCAATACAAAATATACAATTCGTTGTTCTTTCATACATAGATATGTATAATACACGAGGACCGACTGCGCCTTCCGCTTGATTGCTTTGTCAATGTTTTGCACTTCGCTGTCAAAAAATTATGTTCACAATGATAAAAAGGAAATAAATATTCTACACAATATATTGTATACCAAAAGATAACATGATTCGAAGGCATGAACAAGGCGACGTTGTATATGATAGAAGGACCTTCAACCCGAGAGTGAGAAGAGCTCACCTTCACAGCCTACAAAAGACGATATGTTTGTTAAGAGCAATGAAAAAGAAGAATATTGTGCTTGACATTTCTGGTGTTGTTTTGCAGACACTTGCTACTCAAATATTTTAGAAAATTTTGTTTATCGAAAACCCTCACAAATACCCCGTGAAAAATCTTAAATTCCGTTTTAAATTTATTTTTTATTCAAATATTTTTCTTTGATTGTATTGGTATTTATCTATAAGTATTGACCTGTCTCCATTTTTAATTAAAAAAAAATCAAAATGCGAAACGGCTTGTCATTGGACGATTTGGAAATCGATGAAAGGATCGTTGCCTTTAACCATCCATGCAACCCTTTGCAAAGCCATCTCACCCGGTTTTGAGACTACTATCTTTAAAAAGATTAGCTTCATTCTTAAAAGCATGTGAGTATGACCTGGTTAGTACGATTAGCAAAATATTTTTATTAATAACTTAAAAATAACGACATCTTTATTAGAAAATTTGAGATATTTATGTTTTAATTTATTGAATGTCGTGAGAAAAGTGAAAATACCCTACCTTGGACCGAGACATTTTGTGTTACTGTTGTTTTTAAGTGGTGTAAGCTTTGATAAATAGATTTATTCGAAAAGTTTAATTAAATAAGTATTTCAATACCCTCAAAAGTAATTTCCGTTAGTCAGTTGATTGACTTATCATTGGAGGACTATTTTTAGTCTTAACAAAGACTTAATGAGATAACTCTCAACCTCCTTCAATTCATCGGCTTTATTTTACTAACAAAAAGCGCTTGATTCATCTTTCATCTAATTAGTACTTCTACAAAATCCTGTCTCCAATTACCGTACTATTACGCTTTTTTTCCACTTTTGAATCAATTAAAATATCTTTATCCATTATTATTTAACCTAATGATTTATTGACAGGTTTGAAAAAGTGTTAATGAAATAAAAAACAGTATTTTCTTCCATTCAAAAATTGGAATGAATATTAACAAAATAATACTTTTTCGTTGTAAAACATTTCATGTCTAACTTTATAGTTAATTTTACAATATATTCGAATTAATCAAGTTTTCTTGACATCAAACAATTTCAAAAGTGAGTCGAATGTAAAAGGGTCGTTAGGGATGAGAATTTTGTTAATCTTTGGTAGTAGTCAATCGATTTTTTCAAGTGGTTGAAAAAATCACGAAATTCGAAATATTTTGATTTTATCAAACCGACTTTGGTAAAATCTTGATTATCTACTAAAATTCTTTTTTATTTTCATTTTTTTAGATCTTCCCCCTTTACAACTTTTTACTTTTCCGATTTAGAAAACGTTCCTCACAATATCACATAAAATATTAAAATGGTATTAAATTATTATCATTGCTGATTTCTATGTGAAAATTTTACAGTAAAAGATTTTTTCTTTTTACTTTTCTGATTTAGAAAACGTTCCTCATAATATCACATATAATATTAAAATGGTATTACATTATTATCATTGCTGATTTCTATGTGAAAATTTTACAGTAAAATAATTTTTCTTTTTACTTTTCCGATTTAGAAAACGTTCCTTACAATATCACATATAATATTAAAATTGTATTAAATTATTATCATTGCTGATTTCTATTTGAAAATTTTACAGAAAAAGATAAAAAAATAGTCCAAAACCTTACGGATTTATTAAAAACTGTATAATTACGTAGATAATTGAGTTTTTGTTATTTAAATAACTAAAACATATTAATGTTTTGATTTATTTCATTATTCAACTTACAAAACTTAAGCAGCTTTGAATATTTAAAAAAAATCTCATGAGAGTATATTTCGTTATAATTTTTTTTCTCTATCAACCTATTTATTCTAAGGCGTGAAATAGATTCCATATTAAATAACTGAACGTGTTTGCTTCAGGGTATGAATTTTAATCATGTTCATTGATATATTCATTTCATACAAAATAAGGATGTGTATATGTATATGAAAACGTGCTTTGATATTAAATGAGATAAAATCTATTAAAATATTGTTTTCAAAGGGGATATCATTATTAATTTACAAGGTTTAATTAGCATATCATTCACGTGTTTATAAATAACTTTAAGTTAAAAAAATACATGAATAAACAAATAATATTCTGAAATTCAGGTTTAATTTTTTATGCTTTGCTTAAAATAACTTATTTCAATTACAAACTTTATTATTTTGTAATTAATATTTACAAAATAATAAAGTTTGTTATTGACATAAAGATGATCGATTAATTTCATATTAATTTCGACTGGTTTATCCTAAGATAAATAGTGATATTTAAATAACAACATGCTGTTCAAATATGTTATAAAACTGTTTACCATGAATGTGAGAGAAATGTTCTTGAATGTGCCCGCATGGAAAACAGAAAAAGCGATCATGTCTTTAAAGGGTCATCATATTTATGTAGGTAAACAAAATATCGTAAGTTAAAGCAAATAATTTATGTGAAATCTGATCCAGTATGTTTACTGACTTTGAACGGGACTACCTTAGTTAATTGATCGAGTAATGCAGTAAAAAAATATATAGCTTAGAATGAAATCAAGATCAGAAAAAATGATTATATTTATCATTATTGATGTATGTTTATATAAATAAACTGCATATATGTGAATGTTAAACAAATATATGAGAGATTAATATTTTCTTAAGTCATAAAAAGTAATTTAAAAAAAACACTATTTCATAATGCATTAAATAAAAGGAATGTATTTTTTTATGAAATCATTTTTTTCACTACATACAAATATCATTAATTTCCTCCAACAAACCATAAAGTAGATTTTGAGAATTTTGATTCTCTCTAGCAAATTACTTTAAAAAATGAAGTAAAATGCAACAATACTTTGTTTAAAATTTCAATTTAAAAAAAATGTTTAGATTTGTCTAGCAATAAAATAATAATAGTTTTTTTAAACAAATAAATATTTGATCAATTATCATATGTGTAATATTCACTTGTGTCCATTGTTGAATTTGAACTTGCATATCGCTCACTCCTTTCAAGAACGTCATAAATCAAAAAACTTGATTTTTCAGGAGAACGTTTTTAAAGTATGAAAATATAATACAATGTATTAAAAATAAATACTAAGCCACTTATTGAACGTTTTACTGTGCAACAGATTTTTTAGGTAAAACCTGAAGGTTTTTTCTCCATTTGAAAAATATTTAGGATATTCAAAAAAATAATTAAACAATACATTTTCTTAATAATGCAAAAACAACATTTTTTGCCCTGTAGCGGGTAAATATTAAGTTAAAAATATGCCTCTTTAAATGGGATATAGTACATTTTCTAGGCATTCCGAAAACATGCACAACTGAAAATTTACGAATTTTGATTTATGACGTTCTTGAAAGGAGTGAGCGATATATGCAATGGTCTTCCCATGTATGCGTTAAACCAACATTTAGGACATAAATATTTTCTTACAAGTAAAATAACTAATTTTGACACCATTTTATAAACTGTTTCGAAATAGGTGGTGAAAAATTTATAGCCCTTCGATTATATTAAACAGTTTTCTGTAGTAGAGCCTTAAAGGAGATAGAATATGCTAATTCAGATCAGTCGCATAAAAAGCTAAGAGGTTTAAATGGTAGTTCTAAAAAACGGGACTTCTTTGAAAGTAATCTAAGTAATTGTTTCATTCTCTAAGGTGCAGATAAGGTAAGTAGATAATTTATTATACAAGTATTTTTGTAGAGAACAAGTGGTAGAAAAGGGATGAAAAAAACAATTAAACATCGTGATACAGTATTTTTTTAAATTTACGACTCCAAAACAGGGAAAACATCTTTAAGAGGTTTTTGCTTTATTATCTTGAATAAATAATCTGTAAAATAATGTATGTAAAATGGTATAGACACCAGAGCAGACACAGCGAGGGCTAAATCTCTTCCAAGAACTTCGGAAATAAGGAAATTTAAGTGAATAAACGGAAATACGTTAAAGGCCAAATTAAGAACATAGAGAAATTTTAAAAATTCAAAAGTACAGTGGATATACAATAGTCAGATGTAGAAGACAAAAAAAACGATTCTCAAATGTTCATGTCAATAGAATGCAAGAAAATACACTGGCCCGAAGTGCTCTTCAAGAGAACCCAGATGGAAAAAATCACTTAGAAGACCTCCAAAACGATGACGTGACAGCTGGCAGTCTACATCATAAGAGATCACAAGGATAATGAAACATATAGATCCTCGGATCTATAAAAAGGAAGAAGAAGAAGATTCGACAAATAAATGAGAAATCTAAATCACACAAAAATTTTTTTTTTTTTATTATTTTTTAAAATTTTCTAACATGTTTTTTTTTTCAAAATATTTATAAAAAAAATGTATATACATTTTTTAAAAACATTATTTAAAAATTATTTTGTTGTAGCATATTATAATGATTGATTTAAAAAAAATGAATTTATGTTAAACTGTTTAAATAATACATGATATATCAATATATGAGTTTACAAAAAGCATAATTTGAGTCGTAACCAAATACAAACTCGATTTTTTTTAAGTTAACCAATACTTTTAAAGATAGTTCTGAAGAATAAAATAGACGTAAGACCATAAATTTCACATAGCCACTAGTTATAAACTCTATCCGATATTTCTTGTTTTGGCGCCAAACGGAAACCGGCCCAGATAGGGTGGAAAAGTTGCGTCGGAGCCTTATTTATTGCTATACTGCCTTCCGTACAGACGTTACAGCAGTCAGTCGGGAAACGCCGTGAAGTGCGGACGCTTTTCACGAAAGCTCGACAAAGCTCTGCAGACCGGTGAGCTTCTCTCTCGCGACTGCTGCAAAAAAATCATTCACCTGTCCAAGAGATTTGTGCTAACAATTTAAAGATAAATAAATATTACTTTAAAAAACATAATTTTCGCTTTGTTTAAGTGTTTTTTTCAGAGGGTAAAAATAATATTGAGATTATGTGAATCTTCCAGCGAAATAGGTAAGTACTAGACAATAATAAAAATTTATATTTTAAATTTTATTTGTTGATCTCGTATCAAGAGAGGTACATGAAAAAGTTTAATTTTTAATTTTTATTATGTAGATATACTATCGTTTTAAAAATTTATAATTTAATGTTATTTTCGTTTGCTTAGCCGTTATTAAAAACAGATATTGAGTAGAGTGTGTTTGAACCCAGAAACTCTAATTCAGTGTCCATGAAACTTACCACGAGACCAGAACCTAAGAATGTGTTTAAAAGAACAAATTTTAAAAAACAAACAAAAAACATTACAAAAAACTGGTGTGTATCATTCATAATTTTTTTTGATAAAAAATAACGAAATATAAAAAAAAAGGTTTTATTTTTACGTTGGTATTTCAAATACTAATGTATTTTTTATACAATAACTTTACCTAAATTATGTGCGTGTGTGTGAGAGTGTTTGTCGTATTTCCTTAACCTATTATCCCTTAAATTAAATACTGATTTTTTTTAAAAATAAGAATAACTCAACCGATAAATAAAAAATCAACAATGAATAAAAATATGTTTCTGAATAGAAAAATAAATATTGTTATTTTGATGCAGTCGTTTAATAATTACAAATGTTTAAAATTAAACAATCGAAAATAATTAACAAAAACGCAAATATCAAAGCGTCTCTTGATTCAAATATGTTCTTAATCTGGTTTTATTAAAGCTTCAAAAGAAAAAGGGGATGGATAACGAGAAGCGAAGAAACTCAACCTTAGTGAAAGCTCATAAAAATATTTTTTTCAAATTTAGAAACATTAAACCCAAAAAAGATTTCTTAAAAGACAATGGTATGTTCTTTGAAACATTATTAAGGGTGGTTATATATTGAAGCCTTTGTCATAAGTATTATTCAGTCATGGTTTAATAATGTCCCATACCTTTTATGGTAATAATCTTAATACGCTCGCTGGAGAACTGAATTAAGGTACAAAAGTTTACCGGAAGAATTTTCTAAGGGATAAAATTTTAAATCATTCCTTTAATATCAAAGCTTAGTCCAACATTTTTTGCGGAATCTGGCCATATAAAAAAATTATCGTATTTTTTAAAGATTTTTTAAATAATGTGAATATATTAGTATGTATAACGTGAATGTGAATATGAAATAAGTTTCATGTTTTATATATCGGTTGCCGAATAATTCTAAATAATACGAATAATTATAAATATTTCTTTACAAAATTAAGAGTAAAAAATTATTGTTGTTTATCAATTTTGGATATTACTGCACTAAGGAATTCTTTATATAATAATTTTTAAGTATATTTTAATTACATTTTAGGGAGGTTTTTGCTGATGAAAATGATATGTATTTATATAAATACACTTTATGGAATGAAACTGTTTATATTAAAATCCGGAAAAATAAATGGAAAAACTTTACAATTAGCAAAAAATAAAGGAGTATTAAATATTTTTATTGAATGTGTGTAGAGGAGAAAAACAGCTTAATGAGTTACTCTTTTTAACTTCTTGAGATTTACAACCGGAATTTTGAACTAATTTACATGAAGTAGCTTTCCTGCAAACTTAGAAGCTTGCAAACTCTACGTTTTAAAATATTCCATCCGTTTGAGCTTCTTTGTTAATTTTTAATTGTATTTGCATTAATTCTCTGGAATCGCACTAACCAGTCTTAGGAGCTTTCGAGTTAGAAGCATCGTAGTCTTTTATTTAATTCTAATGAATAAGATACTTTCTCCTTTCTGACTGAAAATTAAGTAATCCGAGATCCATTTAAATTGATGTTGAAACAAAATGTATTAGGTAATCGATAATTATGCAAAATCAGTAATAATTCAATATATTTTCAGAAATTAGTATTTCGATTCGGTTCCTGGCGCTTTTTTTAAAGAAAGTAGAAACCTTTTAGGTATGCTTGACGCATCATTTCACATTGAAACCTGATGGGTGACTTTCCTTTAGTATAATGATATTACTTTGTGGAAAGTCGTGCGATAAAGTGTCTATAATTTGTTCGATCCATTCAATTATTTAATTAAGAGCAATTTTATGGCAATAGCATTTTTGTAGTAATAATGGCTTGTTTATCATTATATAAGTATATGGCAATCGAAAATTTAACATTTTTGTTCAAATAAGATTTTTTTTCGTTCAAATAATTATCATTATGAAAATCACCATTAAGTATCATAAAAACTGAATTTTTAAAAAAGGAAATTGATTGAATAGCCACATTACTTTTAACAAAATATACTTGAAGATTTTTTTAAATATAATAATAATAAAAATTATTTTATATTCCAGCTTGACTGGGTTAGCCGTATATGTTTTACTTTTTTACATAAAATAAAATTAAAATTACAATATTTCACAAAAAAAATAAACATTTGTATTTTTTAAATTGTTATATTTAACTTTTATTTATTTACTTAACATTACTACTTCTTTATAAAAAAAATGTTATTTTAGTTACCCTGTGCCACTTCAAAAAAAAACTCAAGTCTTGTGTTTGCATAAACGCCAAGAATATAAAATATTTATTTATTATTATTCTTAATACAATACTTTTTTATTTTGTTTTCATTTTATTTATCTTCAGATGGCTCATGAAAGATAAATTAAAATCTTTTTATTAATCTACTGTTTCGTAAAACACAATTTAGTCCCGAAAATTTAATGTCAATAAATAATTAAAAAATGAGAAGATCCAAGGGACAAAAAAAAATTATGTATAATATGGTGTCGGGTTGTGGTCCCGTGTTTAGTGTCGAGTACTTTTGAGCCAGAGACACAACTCTACCACAATTTGATACCTAATTCTAATAATTAGGAGCTTAGGCTCACAGATATAGTATGAAATTGAAGTGAAGAATAATAAAAACGCAATATTTCTGTTTAAAAAAAATATAACATTGTTGTAGGTGATGAAATTGTTATTTTAATATATTTATATTTGAAGGAAAAACTTCAGCGATTCATCTTAATTTCTGCATTGTTTTAAATAATTTGGAAAGTTTGTGTAAATATTTCAGCACATTCGTGTTTTGAGATAAGCAAAACAATGTTGTACATGGGTCAAACTCCACGAAAATAACTGAGGTTCCGTAGTTATAAATTTAGACGGTCAGATATTCCTGAAATCTCCAAGCTATGCCAAATTCATGAACAAGCATGCGAGTACATGTGTGTAGACGACTTGAAAACTATTGCGCCCAAAATCCTACTATTAGACATTCCGTAAATGAGTGATAAGCTTCGGAGAATGTTCCCAATTATTCTGTTCTCATCATTTATTGAAGTCATTATATCACGAAGTGAAGAAATTATAACATCATTTTATTAGTAAAAAATAATCAGGTGTAAATTGGAATATATGGTGTTATGATGTATTTGAAAATATAGAGTTCCCATATTTCTAAATGAGTATAAAAACGTGTACTCTCTAAATCACCAAAAGACAAAAAGATGAAAGTATTCGAAATGTGATGCTGGCGATTCATGTTACAAATCCTATATCTAGCATTCATGTTTTCAGATAAGCAAACAACATTATATGATTCATGGATAAAACTCCACGAAAATATCTGAGGTTTCGTAATTACACATTTAGGCGGTCAGATATTCGTTAAATCTCCAATCTATGCCGAATTCATGCAATCATTACAATACATGTACATATGTAGGCGACTTGAAAACTATTGCGCCCAAAATCCAAATATTAAGCATTCCGTAAATAAGTGATAAGCTTCGGAGAATGTTCCCAATTATTCTGTTCTCATCATTTATTGAAGTCGCAGTGGACCACGTAAACACTTTGCTAAAGCTGCCCCCTAGGGATGCACCGGTCTCGGATTATTTAACATTCCTCCAGCGTTTCAAGACAAGGCGCCATTTGCAATATTAAAAATGGAAATCCATCGGGAATAGGAAGGAGATTGTATTGTAGTCGTTCAACGTTAATTGGGTAATCTTGTTTTAAAGCCACCCTTTTTATTTTTTAAAATTGTATTAAAATGCGCGTCTACGCGAGGTAAAGGTAAAAGGTTTCGTGTAAAAATGTCATGGTCTTTTTTTCTGTTGTGAAGGTTTCTTACGCAACTCCTTAATGTAGGTTTTTTCTGAAGGAACTTCATCAAAAGGTATCGAGGATTCATAAAAAGGAATATTTTTTTAAAGTTTATTTTCTTGATAAATCTTTCTATTTTATTTTAAGCATCTTATTAAAAATGAAATTTGATTATTACACATTGATTCAACAGATTTAAAAAAATATTTTTTTTTATTTTTAAAGTGTTTTTTTTTTGGGATTTTTATATAAGAGTATTTATAATACAAATATTTCAATATTATATATACAAGGCCGCACATTTTAAAAATATGTATCGTATTGTGGTAAAGTGGGTTCAAACCACTTGAGCTCAGAGTCTGCAACTTGACTCCAAACTCTTGAGTCAAAGTTTCTGAGTTCGAACCCTGTCTAGTTCACAAATTTTAAAAATGATTGACGTATGACGCCATTTCCAAAAATTATAATATATTTTAATTAAGTGATTAATTTTGTACCACTCCTTTAAATGCAGTAAAACCATGGATAGAATTATTGATAACGTTGAGTGCAATTTTTTATCTTCCCCAATATTTTATTTTTTTGAAGAAATACACCGTATGTGAATTTCTTCTTTATATAATTTTCAACATAGTTTTCTAATTTTGTTAATATTTTTTGGCATAATATACGCGCAAAAAATAATACAAAAAGTACTCTTTTACAATCGTTTACCCATTTTTTTATTTAATTTGTTCACTATTGTTCTACTTCAAACACAGTTTTCACCACATTTATACTTCACTTATGGGATCAATTACCCTTCAATTTATGTGAAGCGGATATCAAAGCATTATGCACTACAGATATTTATACTTTTTATTAGTTTGTTGCTCAACTTTGATATCCATCCTCAATATTAGTATAAAAATGATCAAATCTGCATTGCGGTCTCCAAAATTATCAAAAAGCGACAACAAGAAACATTACAACTCAAAGCAACATTATTAGGATCTGAACTGTCGTAAAATGTAAGAATATGAATTATTACTCAGTCAAAATTAATAAAATTTACCAAATAAATCATTTTACACGTCATACACAAGAAACAAAGTTCTGCCACAATTTGTACCCGTTCCTGCCATGTGACAGGTAAAAATAAATATCAATTTAATAACAGGGGAGGAATTGACCCCCTTATCACTTTGGGCTTTGAATATAGATATGAATGTTTCGCAGAGTAACGGAAGGTCAGGAAGGAAAAGCTCTATCAAAGGTCTCATATAAATTATGTATATCTATACTTTAGTACCTAGTGAAAGAGAATTAGGGTGGAAATAGGAATGGCTTGTGAAACCTGAAACGAAATTGGCTTAGCGGTGAAACGAAAAATTAAATTATTTTCTTAGGGTTCAATTATATTATTTTTTTATATAATATTTAAAAATATAATAAAATAGATTTCATATTGAGAAATAATAAAAATAATTTAAAATAATCCCTCGTGTACAATTCAGGGCGGATAAAGATTAAAATAATACTTACTCTTAAAGATTGTTCTTAATTGCTTAAATGAAATAAATCAATTCAGATCTGTAAAGATGATTATTTTAATAAATAGTAAGTTTTAAGTGTACATAACATAATAAGGTAAAATGAAATTATAATTATTTTTAATTAGTATTTAATATGAATATTATTGATAGTGAAATAAGGAAGGAATGCAAAACTGAGATAAACACTATCGATAAAATTAAGAAAGTTGTGTTGAGATAGTTTGGACATGTGGAACGAATGAGTCAGGAAAGAACGGTAAAACAAATTTATAAGGCGAATGTAGTTGGAAAAAGGAGCAGAGGAAGACCGAGAAAATCTTGTTTGTCAAATACTTGAAAGCGGTCAGGTTAGGTACCGAAATTATCAGCGGGTTTGTATAAGGAGTTGCATGAACGTGTATGCAAAGACAGAGTGGTGTGGTGTTCCATTCTCTCTGCCTTCCTTTGCGGGGAAGCGGCGTGATGGATAGTTAGTTTGTTAATTTATATTTATTGGAACTGCAGACAGTGGGTAGAGTTTCATTTAATTTTTTTGCGTAATATATCCATAATTAAACAAGGTTACGAGAATGAATTCTACTTTTATTTACATGTAAATGATAATATGTGACGCGTTTTGTCTTATTAAGACATTATCAAACACTAGCAGGACTTTGGGTAGTATAGCAGTATATGTATTACCCAAAAATTAAAAAAAAGTTAATATAAGTCACAGTCCACCGTCACCATGCATAGTAAATACCTGTTATGATATACAAAGATGTAGATATTCAAATTTTAAGTGTGTATTATTATTCAAGAACGTTCAATATTAAATAATACTAGGTGATTGAGCCCGGAGTTGAATGGAGATCCATGCAATCTAGTTTGAGGGTTTTCAGAGCTGTGTAATTTCGGGCTCTAAACTGAAACCGACATGGGTTATTAGTTGCTATTTGAGATGTAGTTCAAAGTTTATATTGCCCATGATCGTAAACTGAAAGCCAAATTGCATCGATATTGCGAAACTCGTGATACAATATGCTCAGCTCCAGGGTTAATTAGTTCCATCCTTTCAATTTGAAGTTTTAAGAGATTAATTTCACCGCCTCAGTTAGTCCAAACCTAAGAGAACATATAACGTGATAATCATTATAAAAATGTTTAATCAATAAACATTAGGAATAAAACTTGTTGAAACAATAAAAAATAAAGAAAATTAATCAAAATAAGCCACCAAGTAAAAACAATCGGTTCCAAATTTACAAGTATGACGTAATGATGTATTTTGGGTTATACCAACACTTTAATTTTTCAAAGGAACTAAGCGTTGTATTTTTACGTATACCAATAAATATATATATACATATACATATATATATATATATATATATATATATATATATATATATATATTTATATATATATATATATTTGTATATGTATATATATTTGTATATGTATATATATATATATATATATACAAATATATAAATATATATATATATATATATATATATATATATATATATATATATATATATATATATATATATATATATATATATATATATAAAAGAATTTAATTTAAAAATTATTGTAGGATAATTATTAAATAAATATTTATTTTATAAATATATATTGCATTACGCATTAATAATAAAAAATTATTACATTAAAAATAGGGGAAATGTTTAATTTTTAAAAAATGGTTTGTATATTTATATGGCTTAAATGTTTGGCAATGTCGTAAATTTACTTAATATTAATGAAGAAAAATATTTGGAGGGTCTTATTATAAAATATCTTTTTTATATTCAATAAAATCTATGACCGAATCATCTAATATTATTATAATTATAATGATGAATTAGGGGTAGGTTTCACTGTTAATTATGATCTAAGTTCATACTATGATTTCAGAGGCATCTGTGTCAGATGCATATTATCTTCCCGGATAATTCCCTTCATGCGTATGTGAACATTGAATTAGCCAAGATGTTGTATCTGAATACAATAATGTCTCGGCGTAATTGCAAACATACATCTAATCCATTATAATACATAGAACTGACACACGATAACCCATTAGTATATGTAGAAACGTATATATAGGTACTTGTACAAAGCGACAGCGACGTGGTTTGACAGACTGAAATATTTTTTTAAAATATTTATATATTTGAAGTCATAAGGGAAAAATATATTGACATGTTTATTTCAAGGTATGATTTAAAAACGACTACTTTACATACAAGTATTTATTTATATAATCAATGCTAATTTGATAAAAATATTAAATCTCATTGAGTTATTCCTGCTGGCTTTAAAAAATTTATTCAAATTTCGACGGCTGCTATCACTAAGTATTTTCAATGTTTTCGATAGCATTGTTGTTTCATAGATTCTTATTAAATAAGACATATAAGAAATATGTGGAATTCTGTCTTATTTACGTGTCTTTCGACAAATTATTATTATCATTTATTCGATTGATTAACCTTGGTCTTTTCATTGTATTTGAAATATGACTGAATATTTTACGTCTATAGAAAGTATCAGTTACTAGCTGAGAGAATGATTGTACTTGAAAATTTTTTTATTATCAATTGATCTGGGTGTTTTTGATGTATTTCTTACATTTTCCTTCCCTATCCTTACTATCCTACATGCAGACAAGCTTCTAATAGAGGATTCGCGGGTTATTCCTTAAAAAAATGAAGACCACGAATAGAATCTTGATAACGTACTCCTATAAGGGATATTTTTAACTTCCCTAATATTAGATTATATATTAAAATACGTACTAATGAATTATTTTAACGAATGTTTGGTAGATGTTTATCTGAGATAAACATTATTGATAAAATTATGAAAGGTTTGTGGCGATAGTTTGGACATGTGGAACGAATGAGTGAGAAATGAACGAATAAACAAATTTATGAGACCAATGCAGTTAAAAAAAAAGGAAAGAGATAGACGGAGGAAAATTTTGCACAGTCAATTATTTTAAATACTTCACTGTGATTAAAAAGAGGTTAGACCAAGAGTCGTAATAATCAGCGCGTATGTTTTATTTATTGGAAAACCAACAGAATATATTATATACAAAAATATGATAGTATAATGAAATTTAAAAAAAGTCCTTTTACAGTTTTTCACTTAAGTAATCGTACAAATATATAATAAACTCACATTAAATGTTTTTATTAAATAATATAAATTTTCTTTATCAAATGGTCAAATAAACATCAACTATATTTCTCTTAAACGTATTAAAAGAAACATTATTCACGTCTATTTTATTAAGCATTACATTGCGCATATCGCAGGCTCGATTTAAAAATTAATTTTGATTTAAAAATGATTTTAAATAAAGTTTTGTTTGAGGACATGCATGAATGTGAAAGAGGCGAAGAATTGTTTGGCGTTTTATTCTCTTTGCCTACCCCTACGGGGAAGCGGCGTGATAGTCAGTGAATTAATGATTTAATACACTATCTGTTTATAATATTGTTTAAAAAAATTATATGCTTGAAATAAATGCAAATTTGATAAAAAAATACATATTTAAATCTGGTCTTGCTGTACCCACATTAACCCGATAAGCGATTCTAAATTTATCGCTAATCATTTTTATCTCCATAACCGTAATAGGCACCGTTCCATTAATGGAAATTCGTTTAATACGAATCTTTTATCTCTTAAATTAAATGCCGCGTGGAACTGACAAGCTCCGAAAAGGCAGAAATGCGGGATATAAAAACCCCACAGATACCGCCGTGACGGCCTGCCGCTATCTGTGAATTTGACAGAGAGGCAAAAGCCGGCACTTTGTCCTGCGGATGACTATCGGCGATTGGAAAATTAGCCAATGGAAATGGAAATCACCGAATGAAACCCAATCGTGCGTAAGAACGACAAAACCGTCACAAAATTCGTCGGATGCCCATTCTGAATAACGGCGCCTTAAAAATTGATCGTGCGAGATAGCATTTAATCCGAGCTTATTGACCACAATTTTTTTCGAATAGTTACAGTTTTTACTATAAAATAAACAGATTTTTGTATTGATTGGCGCCTTAAAAATTGATCGTGCGAGATAGCATTTAATCCGAGCTTATTGACCACAATTTTTTTCGAATAGTTACAGGTTTTACTATCAAATGAACAGATTTTTTGTATTGATTCAAATTACTTTGTTGAATGACATGTTGATTATTAAAAATTAAACACTTATTGTAACAGTTAAAAAGTAGTCCGTAGTACCTAGTCACGAAATAGTGTTTTTAAAAGTGGTATTACACAAAGTGAAATGAATGAAAAAGAAAGTATTACCATACCACAAGGCTAACAATGCTTAATATACAAAGTTAATTATTAGTTATCACCACATCCACCTATAAAAAAAATATTATTTTTTAGTAATCAAGAGAAAAAATCTTTCATTTCATTATAAACAATGATTTACATTTTTGATGGCATGGTAAATTAATGATATTAAGTAGAATTACTAACTGCGACTTGAACACAGTAAATGGTGCACTAAAATCAGTTATAGCAATTAAAAACATATCAGCGAAAGCCTAACTGGCAGTACACAACGGAGTTCTGGTTCCAACCCTAATGAATGCAAGCGAAGCATAGTGTTACCAATAGAAGTATGAAAGTATGTGTACAGAATGCAGTCGAAATGCGATCCCTCAGAAGAATATGCGGCAAAAAGATGCATGATAGATGTTCGAATGGTGAAATACAAAAAAATGCTCAGATAAGCATTATCAATGAAATTAAGAGAAGTGTGTTGAGATGGTTAAGACATGCGGAACGAATGAGTTGGGAAAGAGCGACAAAACAAATTTATGAGACAAATTAACAAAAGTAGTTGAAAAAATGAGCAGAGGAAGATCGAGTAAATGTTTAAATGATCGGGTATGTCGAATACTTGTATTTGGACACATCCAAATGTTGTGTCTATGATACATATGTATTGAAATATAAAATATTGTAATATAGCCAGCTCATTTAAAACATAGTTTTTGAAAAAAAAGTTTATTTATTATTCATAAATAAATGTGGAATTTTTAAATTGGCTCTATTATTATTAACTCAACAATTTTTGCTAATGTTATGTTTATTATTGTTTATGTAACAATTTTTTTATTTTTTTATTTTTTATGTAAAGCTGTACAATTCCCGAACAAATAAAATAAAATAAAATAAATAAATTCTACAGATAATGAATATTTGAAGCTATTATTTATATTTCTAACCTAATATTTATATTTTTTAATAATGGTGATCGGGTGTCGAAAGGTTGAGTCGAGAAGGGCTCAAGCTTAACTGGATATAATACGCTGTCGTTTCGCTAAGCTCACTCTCGATGCATCTCGAGAACACAGAAGTGTACTTAGACTTGCTAGTTAGAAGGAGGCTTTCTACTGCCACCGCATTAGGCGCATATCGTGTCTTGTGCTATTATAGCACACCTGTGCTCTCCTCTCCACCCGGGCGGGCCATTAATTAGGAAAACTGCACATTCAGAAATACGACTATGTGTGATGTAACCGAGATGCTCACAGCAACTTAGACTAAGTTTCGGAGAAAGGTATTACACCAGTACCTCTCATAGAACGTACATGTTTAGAGAAAGGTCATCCGTACCTCTTATGAAACGTAGATATCATAGAAAGGTCATCCGTACCTATTATGAAACGTATGTTTTCATAGAAAGGTATTACACCCATACTTTATATAAAACGTACATGTTCGTAGAAGGGTATTACACCCATACTTCTCATGAAACGCACATGTTCATAAAAAGATATTTTATACCCATACCTCTCATGAAATGTGCATGTTCATAAAAATGTATTACATCACATATATTTGTTGCCTTTCATAATTTCATCTGTAATGTTTATCTCAGCCTTGCACTATTTTCATGTATCAAAAATCTTTTTGATGCATATTCGTCTGAAAGGACGCGTTTAAACACATTCTATCTACTTTCATCTTCCACGCTTCACTTTCATGCATTATGGTTGGTGCTATGACTCCGTTCTGCATTGCTAGTTTAGCTTCCACTGTTGGGCTTTTATTTGAAACAACTGATTTCAGTACGCTATTCATTATTTTTCATACATTATTTATGGTTAAATTCGTAGATTTAATTTTATACACAAATTTTGTGTACAACACATATTTCAAATAAATCCTATGGATAATAGAGCAATGATAAAATTTATCAAATGTTTCATAAATAGGCGCTGTATAAAGCAAAGCTGATAAACGAGAAATGGTTTCTCCATTATCAAATAATATTGTATTTAACAAGTACGAAATTTGAGAAATTTATTGGATTGTTTTAGATATTCATTTCAATTTATGTTGGAATATTGGAATTTCTCAGACAGGATTATTTAATGAAAAACGATATTTGGCGAAATAAAATTCCTTGCCAGATGAAAACTTTTCAAACAACAATAAATGCCAGAATCCTCTTAACTTAACGCTGGCAAAGCATTCTCAGGCTCAGTATGGAAACTTATAATTTAATCAATATAAATTATGAACGCAAAATCTTATTAATAGGCTTCATATTTCATGGGGTGATCGGAAAATCCGAAATTTTGGAGAGGAAATAATTGCTTTTCCGTAGGATGAAAATCGTTCGAAGGAAACTAATATATCCGCGTGTACTGTAATGAAATTTCCCGGCTCTAAATTAATTATTATTTCAATTGCGATGAAATTTCGGAAAGTATATTAAAATATTATTGATAAATTTTTTGAAAACTTACGCTGAGAGATTTTCGTTGAATATTATTTTAAACTGTACTTTAATAGTAATGTACCATGACAGAACTTAATTATGAGGATTATAGAATACACAATTATTGTACTTCAAATGTTCTATGTTCAAAATGTCAAATCTGCTAAGCTATGCCTTGATTGTATTAAAATTTTGACACAAAGTAGCTTATGCTTTTGTTAATTTATTAAACATGAATAAAAATGTAATATCTGTATAAATGTCCCTCTCTTCAAAATATAAAGTCAGGCTTCCATATTCTTTTGAATGTACATATGTTGTGACATCAATGAAGAATATCTCTCTAAAATATGAATAGGAGCGCATGGAAAGCCGTGATATTATTTAGGTAATTGTTTTTAACCCTAAACCACGGGACTTGTTTAAATCGAACTTAATACGGGACTATCGTGAAATGTACGAATAAAATAAAAATGAACGTTTTCCTTAAAACGTCATTAATCAAAAAACTTGAGTTTTCAGGAAATCGTTTTAATGTTTAAAAATATAACACAATGCATAAAAAATAAATATCAAGCCACTTTTTGAACTATTTACTGTGCAACAGATTTTTTAAGGTTCAACCTGAAGGTTTTTTCTCCATTTGAAATATATCAAGGATATTTAAAAAAATAATTAAACAATACCTTTTCTTCAAAATGCAAAAACAACACTTTCTGTCCTGTAGCGAGTAAATATTATGTTAAAAATATGCTTCTTTTGCTGAGATAAAGTACATTTTCTGGGCATTCCGAAAACATGCACAACTGAAAATGGACGATTTTCGATTAATGACGATCTTGAAAGGAGTGAGCGATATGGAAGATGATTTATGAGAACTTTATATAAAATACATACAGAGGCGTGCACAGAAAAATTAATTAGGGTAGACAGTAGTGGTAGGTAGTAACGTAAGCTAGATACTACTTACTAGGAGGCAGTAGATGTAGGTAGTACGTTAAGCTGGCACTACTTTAATACGGTACGGTAGATACTGGTTTCGTTTTTATATGTCACACAGGTAAGTTAGAATAGGCACTGCTTTTCTTCCTATTTATAATGCACACCCCTGAATACATGTATGAACATAAAATATCGGTTAAAAATTGAGATACATGCTAGTCACTACATTCTTTACATGTGTTGCCTCAGTGCTCTATACAGATTTGACGTCCTTCGCAAATTATATGAATGTTCCGTAATCGAGGGTTAAATCCTCAATATGCTCCACATTCTTCATCATCTATGTTAAAATATTAATAAAAATATCTCATAAGTGAAGACAGACCCAAAATCGGTGAACAATGATTTGTGGACACTCAGAATATTGTGATGTTTTTCTGTAAATATAGAGATGGGATGGCTTTTGGGGTATTCTTACCTCTGAAATGAGCAAATCCACTTTCCGGCCCATCCCTATATTTTGCAGTGTCCGAACTGTCACATCCTTATTTATTCTCCGCTGTCACACTTTTCTCGTTTATCACGCTGGATTTCCTCCTCGGTATAATTAATCTTTGGCCAAGTGCTCTTTAATTTTTCAGACACAATGCCATGCGGACTCTTAGATTTTCAATTTAAGACCGAAATACTCCGTCGAGAATTCAAGGGAAGGAAATTAATGGGACTTTATTCAGTAGAAGCTACCATTTAATTCATTGTCAGACGAATAAAAAAATGGTACATACAAATGAAAAATTAAATATTAATTACATTCTTTAAAAATATGCAGAATGCCATCCACGATTATTTAAAAAAAAAACATTAGTTCTGTTGTAATAATTTTAAATTGTATTCATAATGACCCTTATAGAACTTATGGGTACATAGGAAAATGCATTAAATTAATGCAATGTCGATTGACCTGGCACCTCCAGCATGGTAGCCAAATATGCTAACCATTAAGTGATCTCACATTTAGATATTTAGAGATATTTTTTAACAGTGTCTACACTATTATCCACGTACATATTTGAATGGTTAGAGCGTCTGGCTACCCTATCCCGGATTTGGTTCTCATAGGGTCAAAATAGGTAAATCACCGTGGTCTGGTACCTAAAGCACAAAACTGATCTCTTTGCCTTCGTATCATTAACGATCAATTGAAAAATGTATCAATATGACGCAGTTCTCTATGCACCATTGGTTGCAAGTAAGAATAAAAGGATAGGAATAATTTTTTTTGAACTAAACTGCAGCATGTATATTTTATTTATTTATTTATTTTTTACTGGAAAACCATCAGAATATTTAACAAAAATAACATAATATAATAAAATTTACGAAAAAACATTCCAATTAGAAGTTTTCACTTAAGTAATCTAAAATTAAAAATAAAAATAAAAATAAATTATTGCTGATAGCTCTCGTGTTTCCCATTTAAAAAAATACATATATTTTAACAGCATATTTTTAAACTTTGATTATAACAGTTCTTCTATTGACAATTGACAATAACATTGACAACCCCTATTTTTGCCGACCTGTTCAATTCAATTAAAATATAACAGTATTTCTCGCATTATCGATCAGTGTGGTTACATAAAACATCGATAAAATTAAGTAGATTCACGAAAAGGTGAATATCGAGCCGCAGAAAAGTGGGCATTCGGGAAATTGTATAAAATATTGAATATCACTTCAAAGAAGAAAGGTAAACTGAAGGAGTTTCTAAGATATTGTTAGTCTTTCAGAAATACCGAATACACGACACCGATACTTTATAATTGGTTCTGTCGGGGTAAGGGAAACAAGTTGTATTGGTTTTGGTTTCGAACAAATAATAAGGCTTTGCGGAAATAACGTTAAACAACAATTCAAAACAACTAATCCAATTTAATTAACTGCTTCAAATCTGAAATAATGATGATATTATTATTTATTCATATCTTTTTTATGGCTATTTTAGTATCATGATTGAACTGAATTATTACTTTTTTTATTAAATTAAACAGAACATTAACAATAATATATTTACTATAATGAATAACAAATAAAACAGGTACTTGTAACATTCCAACTAGAAAATTTTACAAATGTTAAATGAGTTGAAAGTAAACAGCAAGAATAAAATATAGCGAAAGTAAAGGAGATTGAAAGGCAAACTTAATTTAGAGCTTAAGTAAAAATAAGTGCTATAAGGCAACAGAAAAAAAAACAGTAAACACATAAAACAGAAAACATACACAAGAGATATGTATTCATATATTGACAGTATTCATATATTAATACGTAATAAATAATAAAATAATTATTAAAATGTTCAACTTTGTTTTAAAAACAATATAAATATTTTATTTTAATTTAATTATAATGTCAACCGGTTTCGAAGCTAACCGCTTCTCTATCAAGACTAATTTAAACAAATATTATTAATACGTTAATATTAATCAGTCTTGATAGAGAACCGCTTCGAAACCGGTAGACATTTATAATAAAATATTTATTGTGATTTTAAAACAAAGTCACATTTTAATTATAAAATAGAAAATCACATAATTAGTGCTTCAAATATAAATTAGAATAAATAATGTATAAATGTATTTTATTTATATCTCAATATATAAACTGCAGTCTTTTTGATGTGAAAATAAGAAAATAAGGCATTTATATGGCTTGGGACCGGTCATAGTCTGGTATAAGTGAGTACTATCATGATTAATTCATTCAATTAGATCTTTTTCATACCAAATGGTGCATTGGGCACTGATCGCATCGATGTAGTGTTTATTTTATGTTTCACCGTATGTAGTTTAAGGTTTTAGTCCAAGTGAACATTGAATTAATATAAGAGTGAAAAAACTACTGAAATCTATTGTGACCATCCTGCCAATCGAACCCGCAACCTCCAACATAGTTATTAAATGCACCAACTTTTGTACTATGGAAGCAAACAAACACGATAAAAGAAAAAAAATCTCTCAAATATTAAAAAATATATATTTTGGTACTTAACTCCAACGCTTTACATTATTTCAACATAATTTTTCGTAAAGCTTCAAAAAGGTTTACATAGCTTTTTTAACAACAACAAAAAAAATTGAAATAAAAACACGGGGAATATTTTACCCTTTTTATTGTATCTCGTAATTTAACATATCTTTTCTTGTGTATTCTTTTAATTATAAAGATACAAAAATGTGGTGGAATACCAAGGTTTTTTTCTGTGGAAAAAAGAGTATAATTAGACGAAACAAATAAATTACAGATCCTTTACTAACAACCCAACTTGTGTTAATTTTCTTAAACCTACACAATTGACTAGAGGGGGTGAGCAACAGTAATTAAACCCTTAAAACTAAACTGGACTCTTCTCAAAGCCACTTTGTGTTGGGTGTGAGTTGGCTTTATTAAACCTCTCTTGTTTCTTCATTTACACACGGAGGGTGGGAAATAATTAGATAACGGAAAGCCATCAAAAAAAGAAGAAGAAGAAGACCTCTAGCTATCAATCATCCCCAATTTATTGTTATTATTTTAATTTTATTTATGTTCTCTCAGTATGACTAATAATAATCTCTTTTAACGTTTAACGATTTTTTTGAAGTGAATTGAAAATGCGTTTAACTCGTTGCCTGATTTAAATAAAATTAATTGTGATAAAAATTTAATATTTATATATAAAGAAACAAAATTGGAATAAAACTGAAGTGCATTCGTAGTTTTTTGTAATACGTTTTGGTATTTGCTCTTTTTTGTTACTCTTGGGTAGGCGTACTTTCAATGTTTTTGCAAACAAGCAATTTCCCAAACCGTGGAACGTCATTTTACGTAACTACGCTTTTCTATTTATCACAACGTAGTTATACTACATATGAGTTAAATGTGCAGTAATCCATTTTATGGGAGTTGAATGAATGAACAGGAAATGAATTACATTTAATGGAATACTGCAAAAATTGTCAATTTTCTCATTAAAAATGAAAAATGTTGTAATCGTATTATACACTACTATGCGTGGACAAAAGGTGAAAATATGATTTAATTAATGTGTGTTAATTAACGCTGAAGTAGTTTTTATGACACCTTTTAAAATTATGATAGTGTAGTTTTTCAATATGTACATTCAAACCACAATTTTCAGTCTAGGGTAATATTAAATGAATATGTTTTTGAAAAAATACCAACACATACATATTTTGATAATGAAAATTTAGCCCGGGACCTCCAGCATGGTAGCCATGCGTGTTATTTATTTATTTCATTTACGGAAAATTCATGTACAAAAAATAAATTAGTACATTGGCGGGCTTGTTCCTAGAAAGCAACCAGTTCATTATGGATGCGGACAATAACTTAACTTTTCCGTTCTACTTAATAATTCCCTAAAATTACAAAAGCTGTATATATTTTATTCCATGTGACACCAATAATTATATTATTAAATTTAAAAAAAAATAAAATTGATAAAAAAGGGATTGTAACATAGTATTTTGAGAAAAAAAAAATTAATCAATTCGGCAGTCACTTTGTGGTAATATCTTTCTGGTTTATAAGTAAATGATAGTAAAAGGGTGTTTGAAAATGATGCGGAATGCATCGAACACGTGTCATAATAGATTTTGAGGAAAAGTATCTACCAAGTAAAACTAATTTTTCTATGATCACGTTATTTACTTATGACAAATTATTATTTATGAAAATTTTTGTAATGTTCCATTTTTTATAACGTCTTATAAATTGCTATCTTACTTACTTATAAACTTCTCCACATTGGAATTGACAGAAACATTAAAGAAAAAAATGACGAAGAAAAAGTTTGTCTCCGAAATATAAATTCACGGTTATTGAATGTTTTGATGTTTTCGGATCTAATTTTTGGAATATGTCATACGTCAAAAAATTACTTTGGTGAATAAGGATATTTTAAAAAATAAATCGTTTCAATCTACAATTCAATACTTTTGTATAAAATATTAATATTTATTTTTTTTATTTCGGTTTGCGTTAAACATTTCATCAATTGAGTCGGCAGTCACTTCTTGGAAATATTTTTCAGTTTTTAATTCAAGTTTTACCTGTTTAATACCACTCTTTCTGAAAAATTATTATGACACATGTTTCGATAAAAAAAGCCTTCTTGCTATGCCTTTGTTCCCACTTATAACAAATTAAAAATTAAATATACATATTTTATATTTTTTTAAATATCTCCTACCCCCTCTTAATTCTTCAACGTTCCAAGGATACAACTCTAAAATTTAGACTTGGATTCATATAGTGCGCTTGTGCACTACAAGGATTTTTGCTGTCCGGTCGTCTAGTTAGCATGAAAAAACGGATAATTGGCTTGTGCACTTGTCCGTCTTTCTCCGATCGGTGCGCAATCACGGTGCGCGTAAACTCGATCACGCTAAACTGTCGTAGTCACTTTTATTTGAAAAAAACCGGACTTCCGCACAGTAAAATTCCATGTAGTGCACAAGCGCCCATACGGTGTTTAAAAGTGATGAAGGATGCATCAAAACACGCGTCACAATAGATTGAAAAAAATAGTGGTATTTACCAAGTGAACTTTTCATTTAAAATTACATTAAACTCGTTTATTTATCGACATTTTAATACGTTGTTCGTAGATATTTTACCGAAAAATTTAACTTAAAAGTCACACGTTTTTAATATTTGAAAACAAAAAAATGTCATGGTATTCTTAGGTTTTATATGGATCCAGCTGCTCGAATGCTAATAAACATATTGAATGAAATGTTGCTGTAGGGAGATTTCAAATCCTTCCAATCGAACCGGATAGAAATAAATAGAAATAAACTTAAACACCTCCGATTTAAAAGAACCCGAAACGTTCTCCGACGCTCTGATTTCACAAAAATACTTATTTATCTCTTTTGCGATGTGCTATTGTACCAATAAAAGCGTCGGCTCCGAATACAAAATTGCATTTCACATCGATTTGTTACGAAGTGGTCCATAATTTGTCTCGGTAGACTATAACTTTGCCCGGCCGAGTAAGTTTCGGTACAAGTCTGTGCTGTAGTATATTGCACCGAAAGCTTAGTTCCGTTGCGAAATAATACAAGTTCCGTACTTCATTCATTTCAGTCAATTGCGAAACTACAGCGCTCGACAATTAATTAAAAGCAGCGTAGCTAGAAGCACTACATTTTGTGGCTAAAAAACCTTAGATTCATGCGATAAAGGTAAGTTTGCTTGAATTTTGATATAAATTAGTAAAATTCAGACAATATTATTTTAACTTTTTCCATATATATGTGATTTTATTTTTATTTTTTAAAATTTATATATTTAGGTTAACAACAGCAACATATATTAAACAAGACATCAAAAGAGTATAAATTAAACAAAGCCAATTATAGTTTACCGCAGAACACACAAAGATTAGCACAAAATATTTAGTGTAGATCTAGCAAATGAACACCTATGTGTGTGTGTGTGTGTGTGTGTGTGTGTGTGTGTGTGTGTGTGTGTGTGTGTGTGTGTGTGTGTGTGTGTGTGTGTGTGTGTGATGTCGAAAGTGTTAGCTAAGGAAAAAGATTGAGTGCAAGTCACCGAAGTGCACTCGTGATATGATATTTGATCCGGGGATCAGTTGGCAAGTGCACTGTGCATTACCTATCCCTCAAACACGTAGGCAAACAGGATAGGGCACGGTTCACAAATTCATGCATATCCGATATTATTTATTATTCCCGTTCGTTTGCGAATTCGGAAAAGTAACTCTCTCTCGTTTAGGTGCATTGCGGGAACGTGCCTTGAATAATTCAGGGTTTACGTCAGTGAAAACAATTGTATACCCCCAACTTGGTTAGAACTAAAAAAAAGTTTAGAAATAAAAATAAAACACTTAGAGCACTGTTGAATTTATAAATATAAAAATCAATATAAAACGACTTGTTTCGATAACTACAAATGTTACCATTAACTAAAAATACAAACTGCTTTTGTATTTTTACTTGTTAATGAGAACATCTAAAGCTCTCAAAACTAGTTTAGTATAAATTAATAAATGTCTTTTACAAGTGTTATAATTTTTATGGCTAAATCATTATTTATAAAATATAGGGACTTAATATTTAAGACCCCATATACAGTTTTAACTAATTCTAAATTAATCTTACCTATGATCTATCCAATTTTTGTTTTCAATCATCATGTTGTTCTACAAAGAAAATGCCAAATCAATAATTATTAAAAACATAGTTAAGTACTTAATATTTAGGACTCCAAATACAGTTGTAACTAATTCTGAATAAATGTAACCTACTTTGAATTTGAGAAAGATCAAAATTAAAACTTACACACGAAAGGTATTCATCAAATTTGAAAACATGTATTTTGCAAAAATTAATGAAAATTGAATGTTAATAACATGCAGAGTTGTGAAGATTAGACAAGTGTATAAAGTGGTTACTATGCCAGCCAAATGCCAGGCCATATTTCATCAGAATTTTTTCGTGTAAAAACGAAAAATGCTTCGCTTTCGAATAAATTGAAACACCTTTTACACATATCACTCACTCCTTTCAACAACGTCATATATAAAAAAAACTTGATTTCTCAGGAGATCGTTTTGAAATTTTAAAAATATGATGAAATATATAAAAAATAAATATCAATCCACTTATTGAACTTTTTTACTGTGCAAAAGATCTTTTTAGGTAAAACCTGAATGTTTTTTTCTCCATTTGAAAAATATTTAGTATATTTAAGAAAATAATTAAACAATCCCTTTTCTTCAAAATGCAGAAACAACACTTTCTGCCCTGTAGCGTGTAAATATTAAGTTTAAAACATGCCGCTTTTGCCGGGATAAAGTACATTTTCTGGGCATTCCAAAAACATGCACAACTGAAAATTGACGATTTTTAATACAATATATGACGTTGTTGAAAGGAGTGAGCAATATGTTCATATATAAATACTGAAACAATAAAAAACAATTGACAAATGTGTTAAGTTAAAAATAGTTAAAGTGTAATTTAAACCTTAAGGCTATGTAGGCCCATTAATTAAAAATGCTAAGAGAAGCAAATTAATTTAATACAATAAAAGTGATGTATAAATATTTCTATCCTTTCAAAAGAGAATGCTCCAATATTGTGGAGAACTCTAGAGTATGATAAACAAAAAAATCCTTCATTGGTGAATGGTAAGAATTAGTTATATTGTTGATCTCTATTCAGATAATTAGTGTTATTCATCCCTGATTGTGTGTTTGATCCTAACATCTAAATTCAAAGAACACTCTCAAGAACACTCTAAAGACTCAACGTGTTGAGTTAAATTAATCAACCCTTAATTGCCAAAGGTAAAATACTCCACATGTACATGCAATTCCGGGATACTTAATTCCAGTTATAATTGTTTATTGACTTTACTATGTTTAACACTATTCAACGTTCAACCTTCAGAAGGGTATAAAGTTCCACCTCCAATATTTAATCTCCATAGATAAAGTAAACTTCACAACTAGAATTAGGTATAACTAACATATACATTCTGTTGATAAGTATGCGCTGTTGGTACAAAAGATACATATGAACTCGTGCTGTGTAGTACATTTTAAGGGTTTAGAACTTAGGAGAGTATTTTCGAATTTTAAGAAATAAAACAAGGACACCCTGTATTAAAGGTATCCTAAGTATTATACTACTACTACGAAGTATTGATATTTTTATTAATTGTCTTGCTTTAAAAATATATGTTGTTGTTTCATTGTGTGTGTTTGTGAGGTTTTTGTTTTAAATATTGATAATAATTGTTCACAATATTACGAGTGAGTCCAAATCTTCGTTCACAAATTTGAGTAAGTAATGTTTTTTAGTATTATTGATGTCTCAAAATAGATAAAGAAGAAAAGAAGTGTATGGAATTCTGGGTAAGGGACTTTTCTAACACATACGGCATTCTCCATTCTACGATTTACAACAAAGCTTCTCTAATTTCAAAAGCTGTATATTCTATGTATATATCATATATATCCTTAAATTGATACCTTATTTTATATGGAAGAATATTACATACATGTCATAGAGGTCTCTGCTGATTGAAAAAAAACTCAATTCAACAATAGATGCTGTCAAGAGCTTGCGTGTTCTATGTTCATACTCTCTGTCAAACATAATCGTTTTATTAGTTGATTATTAATAAAATACATAGTTATAATTGCCATCACCGGATACCAGGTCTGTATCTTTATTCGATTCTTAAAAAAAAATATTTTTATTAAGTTGTTTTTATTATTTCTATTTTCAATTTCAATTTATTCAACAATAAAATTATATATCCAAAACAAACAATATTCAAGGCTTATATATTAAAAATAAGCAAAAAAACTTAAAGGTGTAGAAGAATCCCGCTTCAGAAAACTCCTTCGGACACATGGAACAGATCAATATCCAATGTGATATTGTTCAACATAGCGGTAGCTCTTCCTACAGGCATAACCATCGGCAGGTTGGTCCTGTGTATAGGAATGTGAAACAATCTATGTCGACGCTGTCTTAGGTAACTATCGGGAACATACAGGCCAATGTTCCGGATAATTTCAAGTTCCAATTTCAATTTTTAATAAGTGACATCGTTGTTTATGTTCGGCGAAACGATGTATAATATAAAAGATGTGCTAATAAAGTAAAATACATGCCGGCATATCAAAATACTGCAAAGCTAATAGAGTGCATTGGGGTAATATAAGAAAAGGCACATTACCCGATCTTTCAGCTATTTGACATACCTGCTCTTACCAAGTTTTAATCGGTCTTCCTCTGCTTCGTTTTCCAACTACTTTTGCCTCATATTATATAATTTATTTTGCCGTTCTTTCCTCGATCATTCATTCCACATGCCCAAACCATCACAAGACACGTTTCTCAATTTTATCGATAATGCTTATTTTATTTATTTATTTATTTTATTCGTTCGGGAATTGTACAGCCTTACATTTAAAAAAGTAAATAATAAATAAAAATTAAACTAACAATAATAAACATAAGATTACATTAACAAAAATAGTTACATTAATAATAAAAAAGCCAATTAAACAATTCCACATTTATGTTATAATAACTATTTAAAACATTAAGAGATAAAATATTTAAAAAAACGGTATGGTATAAAAAATAGATTTTGCAGGAAGGAGAGGGATCTTATCTCAGCTTTGCAAGTTTTTTTTTTCATTTTTATTTATTTATTAATATTGAAATTTTACCCAATCTGTCACTAGTAAAATTAAATGTGATAATAAATTAATTACCTTAATTTGAAACGGAACAGAATTTTCAATCATACATTCAGTTTATAAACGAAATCATAATAAACTGACGATGTCACGATTAACTATTGTATTGATAATTATTTTATATCATTACGGGAGAGTAACAATTGCTTTTGATTCAATGATTGTAAGTAATTAATCATTTACTAATTATTATTTCACAAAAAAACATTGCTACATTTTAGTTAGATTTAGGCACCTACAATTTAAAATCAAAAAAAAAAACATATTCGGTAATATTGATAGGACATCTCTTAAGGTAAGTTAAGAGTAAAAAAAATGTTTATATCTTTGGTATGCCTCATTTTGTTACGATTTGAGGCGTGAAGATAATATGATCCTTAAATATCGACAAAAAATTACGTCAAAACGTTGAGATAAGGAGTATAAAAGAGATTTCCAATTTTCTTACCCTCATATTAAATCGTTTTTTTTCCTTCTGAAATCACCTTTATTAACATAAGATTTTATGTTTAACATTTATAAGTATAATAAATAATAAAGCCCTTATCCGCACCCCAATGGTGCATAGGGCACTGCGTCATATAAACGCAGTGTTATCTTGATCGTTTACACATGAAGGAAAGGTGATCAGCCCTCCGCTTCAGGTACCAGTCCATGGTAATATTGAATAAATATGATAGTGAAAAAATCACTTGTATTTATTTTACCCCCCTTGGGATTCGAACCCGGGACCTCCAAAACGGTAGCCAAGCGCGCTGACCATTACAATACGTATAACACTTTTTTTTGTTATATTATATTCAAATAACTTGTCCATTTAAATATTGTAAAAAATGCGGTCTGAAAATGACCCATAAAAAATGTTTATAAGTAGGAATATTTCCACAATTCTTGTATTATTTATTCAAACAGATACATGATTAATATTTTAATGTAATTTTTACTACATATTATTTTTTCTTCATTTAGAAGCAATCAAAAAAGCATTTTCAAACACCAAGATTGAACAGTGAATATGGTATTGAAAATGATGCAGAATGCATCGAAACGCGCGTCAAATAGATTTGAAGAAAAAGTGGTTTTACCATGTAAAATGTATATTAAAAAATATATAGATGCCACAAAGTGACTGCCGAATCAATAAATGATACTAGATATTGAAACTAGATTTTTTGATGAATCAATACATATTATACACAGGTGTTTTAACTGAGACGAAACGTCTTACGTTGTTTTATCTTTCATCAAAATATCAATTTGAACTAATTATGCATTTATCCCAACCATGTCCAATTGAAGAAATCTATTCCCATTACAAATTCTCAACTGTTGGCTGACTAACTTCCACATCTATCAATATTACAACTAACTAAAGAAAGCAATCTAATAGTACATGTATATAAATGTACATTCTTCAAAAAACAATCCAAAACGGATGTTTAAACACGGGCAGAATGGTGAACGTCCCACAAATGTATAAAGTGATCACTTGAGCTCACCAAATGCCAAGTCGTAAGCCCTGAAATTCTTAGACTTTCATATCCTTTCGTATAAAAAAACGCATGCTTTGTTTAAGTTAACACACTAATGATATATGTAGGAATATCTTAATTTGGTTTTTGTTTTATTTAGGCCTCTGCTGATATAATTTTGAAGAGTATTGAGCAGTGCGAAGATCCGGATTCTTATCCCAACAAATTATTTATTAATAGGAAAAAAATAAACAGGACTCATGACGCATTAGATTTAGATTTTTATTTTCCAGACAATATTGACGAAACTCTTCGGGTAAATATATATATTTACAATTAAAAAATAAATCATTTTGACAAAATTAACTTTTCAAGTCTGTTGTGAGTAATTTTTACAAAATGTCAGTAATATTTTTACATATATATGTAAAAACTCTTACTGTAATATTATTTTACCGGCTTTGAGACCGTTATATACATATGGTTGTGACGTGTAATGTTATTTGTATGTTTGTGTAGTTATTGTCCTGACGAAGAGACGTAATTATTTTATCAAAACCAAAATGGAAAACTTGGTGAATTGGTTTTGTGCTTACATCACTAACTTTTTGTATGTATACTGTTACCTACTATCATTCCTTGGATTAACTTTGTGATTAAATATGCGTGTGTATGAGTGAGTATGTGTGTGTGTGTGTGTGTGTGTGTGTGTGTGTGTGTGTGTGTGTGTATGTGTGTGTGTGTATGTGTGTGTGTGTGTGTATGTGTGTGTGTGTGTGTGTGTGTGTGTGTGTGTATGTGTGTGTGCATGTGTGTATGTGTGTGTGTTCCAACAAATAACATAAATAATGACTTTGTTAATGGTGGATTGGATCGATGCGGTGCCCTATGCACCATATTGATGCGCAAAGGGGTTTAAAAATAGATAAATAATATATTTGTGAACATATGTTTTTTTAAGCTTTTTCCATGTTAGCTGTTGATTTGAAATTTTTCATGGGACATTTGATTTTTCTCCATGTGGATGATATATTAAGGTGTACGTTATCCAAGCGTATAAAGTGATCACTTAAGATGGCCAAATGTCTCATCTTTCTTCTTTCATATAAAAACGAGTAGATTCTTCTCTTTTCATCCACCCATAATATTTAAAAATCAGAATGTTTTATTTATTTCATTCTTTTTATTTTATTTTATTTTCAGGAATATAAATTTTACTTGTAAATAAAACTGGTCTTTGTTTAGATAATCTAGAAAAATTAGAATTAGTTAAAGCAATCAATAAAGACTTGCATACAATTAATTACCAACTAAATTTAACTTCGAGTCCACTTTTGAAAATATTCCCATTGTGATTCATTTCACAAAATTTTATCTTTATACGAATGTCAAATAGTAGTAAATTTATTTTAATGACCTGATGATGGAATAATTTTTAAGTGTCGGGTTGTGGTCCCGTGGTCAGTGTCGCGGACTCCTAAGTCAGAATTTCTTGGTTCGAACCCACTCTACCACAATTTGACACCTATTTCTAATAATGAGCCGCTTAGGTTCACAGAAATAGTATGAAATTGAAATATTTGTGTATATTATAAAAAAAACTAATGTTTTCCTTATTTAATAAATAAAAATAAACAAATAATTTTCCAAAACCGGTGGTCACAAATAAGTATTTAAAAAAGTGGTTTTACACAAATTCAACAATGGATGGTAAGGAGAGTGTTTTATTTATTTATTTATTTCAGTCATACATTAACGTGGCAAAGTGGGGAGACGGTGGATATAAACCAAACTATTTTATTAGTGATAAACCAGTTTGTGAAATGATATTCAAATATGTGAAAAAATCTGCGATTGAAGTACTAACTGCTTTGGGGAAGCCTCCGAGTTGTCCCGTTACAGGTGTAAGTTAATTAATTCATATATACATTTAAACTCTCCTTATTCTGAAACCGGTAGTCATGAAGTAGTGTTTGTAAGCGGTATTACACAAAGTGAACGACGAATGATGAGATGAGTGTTATTAATACCCCCTTATCATTCATCGTTTTGTTTGTGTAATACCACTTAAAAAACTCTACTTACGTGTACATATGATCAGGTCAATGTAGACTTCATTTGACCTGATCAAACAATGATTATTCCAAAACCGGTGGTATAACACAATAAGTGATTTTTCACTCTAAAATTTACTCAATATTACCCTGGACTGGTACCTGAAGCGGAGGGCTGATCACCTTTTATTCATATGTTAACGATCAAGATAACATTACGTTTATTTGATACAGTGCCCTATGCATCATTGGATGCATATAAGGGTTAGGAGAAGATCACACAAAATAGACGAGAATAATAAGGGAAGTGTTATTTGACCATACCACAGTGTAAACAATGTTTTTAATATACAAAATATTGTGCTATTGTCCAATGTAAGTCTGGTATTCCAAAAACTCTGTTTAAACCATATTATCAAATTATTAAAAGCCATGTTATTTTAAATGTGGTGGTCTCAAATGAAAAAAAAATAATTCATTGTGCAATTAATATCTAGTTAGCATGCTTAATTTAAAATAAGTTTTCAAATACTATTAGAATTATCTCTTTTTTTTTGTATATTAAAAGCATTGTTAATTTGGTAGTAAGGTAAAATAACACAATTCCTTATCGTTCATCGTTCACTTTATTTTAAAGTGGTTTTACACAATTTAACGATGAATGAAGAAGAGTGTTATTAGTTATTTATTTTTGTGTTTATTTTGTTTCAGGGGAATTATACCATCAAGAATTTTTTAATAAATTTTTCAGAATTGCCGGATACATTATTAACTGGCGATTTTCGCGCAGATGTTTTCCTGATAAATGAAAATGATTTTAAAATGATGTGCATAAGAGTATTTTGCTCTTCAGTACCAAAGAAAACATATGGCTAAATATCAACTTTCTTTAAACAAAGAATATGGTGAAAAAAAGCTCATCCACCCTTTTTAGATAACTTTCTTTGCTGCAATAAAGTTTTATTTTTCATTTTTATTATTTTATTTACGCGCACATTTATGTATATACTACGCACCTATACAAATACATACAAACTGTTGTCAGATTTTCCAATTGGTGACGCTACTCAGTATACCGTTTTTGCGCACTGCATTATGATAAGAAATATAATTCTAGAGTTTATAGTCATCAATACAAGAGGCAAATTAAAAATCTTTGTATATTGCCTTTACAGTATATTCAGGGGCGTACATTTCATATAGGCAGAAAGTAGTTGTAGCCTTACTAACCCGCGTGACATATAAAAACGTAACCAGTACCTACCGTACCTTACCTCTACTGCCTACCCTAGTTAGCAGTTCCAGCTTACCTGACCACATACCTCTTCTGTATACATTAATTAATTCTCTGTGCACGCCATTGAGTATATTATACTCGTATAATAACGTATACTTTAATGATGGTAAGTAGTGGAAAAAATAGTGAGGAAAGAAGGATATAATAAATATTCAAGGCAAACATAGTTGAAAACAGAACAAAAAAAGATAGGAAACTTGTCTTTATTAAGTATTTCAAATACTTCAGCGTAATGAGGTCGGAATAAATGACAAATATGTATTAAGAGATGCATTAATTAAAGAAAGGTGAAGAATGTTTGCAGAGTGGTGTGAGGTTAGTTAATAACGAATGTAGTATATTATAAAGAAACTAATAAAAACGTAGAATTTGTTTTGAAAATTGCTTGTTTTACTTTACAAAAAAACTAAAACTATGGTAAATAAACGTTGTCTAAGAATTTAGGAATTTCGGAAGAAACATTGAAAAAGCTTAGTCATTAAAAGAAGCATAAAAAGTTAATGGTCCTTGTTAACATTTTTTTTAAATGTTGACTTTTTTAAAATGAAAAGATGGTGTGGAATTAAAATAATGTTAAATGAGGGGAAAGAAATATTCATCAATGAATTCTGCAGTCACTTTGTGTTTTCATCTTTTAAATTTTAATTAGAATTTAACTGGATAAATACTTATTTTTCATAAAACCTATTATTTTTTTTATTATTTTTTTATTTATTAATTTTTTTTATTTATAATTTTATTTTATTTTATTTTATTTTATTTTCTGTATATATAATGAATATGTATATGTATGTATATGTTTATATGTATATGTGTGTATGTATGCGTATGTATATGTATGTATGTATATTTATAAATATATTTTTAAACTTCTTACCTAGAAAAAAAAATCCTTTAACCACCCTCATTAATTCCTCTCCTTTCCTTCTCCTTCCTGCTAAATCTATTATTTTATATTATACTCTTTTTTGTTTTTTTTGTTTTTTGTTTAATCTCTGAATGTTTTTTAATAGTTTTTAAGGCTTTTTTTTTAACGTAACTATTTTTTGTCAATGTAGTGTAATGTTTATTATTGTTAATGTAACTATTGTTTTATATCATTTTTTTATATGTAAGCTGTACAATTCTCGAATAAACAAAATAAAATAAAATAAAAATAAATTTTGTAACTGAATAAATGGGTAGATTTTAAGGATAAATAATCATAAAAAGTGGTATTTACCAAGTGATATTTCAATTTAAACTATTGAACAAATTATTTATTTGTGACTTTTTATTATTGTGTTTGTAGCTGGAGTTTACGCAAAAACATATAGAAAGTATATTTTGTATATTATTAACAAATAAACGAATGACATTCTGAAAGAAAGCTGTAAATCATAATTTGATTGCATATTTCAGGAATATTATTAAATACTGAAAGTTCAACATGATTTACGTTTTTCCTCGGAACAGTAAATCATATTTAATGTTTCTTTAGGAAATCCTGACACATTTCAAATGATGTGGATCTTTTATTAAAATTCCTACTCTACGTTTCCGTAAGGAAACAAATAGCGGATATTTACTTTATTGTTAGACAGACAAAGAAACGCGCTTCAAGGGATTATTTTCGGCAAATTATTCATATCCTGAATTCAGATCTTGTCACTCAGTGCAAACATTTGACAAAAATTCAATATTTTTTGTAGAATGTATTTCGGAAGGGAATTTAATAAATTCGTTTGAAATGATATAAAATGACATCGTCGTTGACTTCAGTAAATTTTAGGAACAATTTACCTTAATTAATACCTACCCATGAAAATATAATCACATCATCAACATATTGTTCTTCGTGATGAATATTGATGATTTATTTCAGAAAATTACTTATGAAAAGTAAATATATACATCCATACACATAAATTTGTACGGTTAAAACTTGTAAATATACACATATGAATACATACTTCAGTAGATATGAGTTAAACTACAGTTAAACCTTTGGTTTAAAATTACGATATAAAATGTTTTATTTTTTTTTTCTTGCATTTAACACATTTATATTTGTGTCAAAAACAATACTTTTAAAGTTAACATAAAGTTTTAATTAAAAAATTACTGCAATGGCAGCGCCAGCTGTGAAATAAACAGACTTCCACGAAATATAACACATGAATTATTCTCCCCATTATTGAAAATACATATTGCATTAATTTTTTAAACCTACATATGTATATGCAAAGACTTTCAACTTCTTTCATGTAAAAAGATAGATGTTCCGTATCAAGACCCCTATTATATTGTAAATATTCATTTAAACTTATAAAGATCATACAATGAGCATATTTAACAATTGCGCTTTGTTAAAATACTAATTTCCCTTCTTTAAAATAAAATAAAATAAAATTTGTCTGATAAGTTTTTATTTTATGAACTCCAATATTTTACAAGTAAAAAAAACCTTTACCGCTTTTATCAAGAATTTGTTGTCCAGATGTAAAATGTTCATTTCAATTCGGGGGAAAATATTTTCATAGTTTAGACAGGTACTTAAATTTTATGACCAAAAGCCATGTTGGCGATAAAAGAAAAATTGAAATTATCTTTGGGAAAATGCGTAGGTAGCATAAACCCATTTTTCTGTTTGAAAGTATAAAAATATTTTAATATGTGAGTTTGCCAATACCGTTGTGATTTGAATGTGAATATCTCTTAAATTTTGTGCACTTTTTAAAGCAATAACCCGCAAAGCTCCTACTTTAAGAGGCTTGTATGCAGGAAGGATAGTAAGATAGGAAAGGTGATTGTGAAATAAACAAATCATTAACACCAAGACCAATTGAAAATAAACCTTTCTTGAATTCATATTGTAATTGGTGGGAATCGACCCCTGACGCCAGTTTCGCAGTCGATCGTCTGCCAAACTACACCACGGCCCCTGTCAGTCAAAAATGTCACAAACCAAATATAAATCATTTTAAAATAATTTATGTAAAATGCCTTATACGTAGTAAAAAGCCACTTCATGAAATTATAATTTTTGAAAAATATTTTTGGCGATCTCGGGCCAAACAAACAAAAACAATATAATGAAAGCAGTGATTGAAAATAAATGTGAGGCATTTGTTAGAAACAAAAATATATTGAATATTCAACTTCATAACCTCATCCGCACCTGATGGTATATGATATTAACGCAGTGTTATCTTGATCATTAACATATAGAGGAAAGATGGAACACTGATGACCTTATTTTCCTGTATATTTTTTAAAAATAATTATGTAGATTGCCTAGAGCTTTTATCACTCATAAATTTGAGTCCCGGGAGCACATACCAGAAACAACAATGTATTTAAAATCCCTAAAATGCACACCAAGTCCTACCAAACTTCATTTTTAGATCAAACCTGCGATATGTGCAATGTGATGCTTAATGAAATATACATGAATAATGTTTCATTTAATACGTTTTAGAGAAATATTGTTGATGTCTATTTGACTATTTAATAAAGAAAATTTCTATTGTTTGATAAAAACGTTTAATGTAAGTTTATTATATGGTTATACTTTTATATACATGACGGTTTATTTTTATTTTTGTATTACTCAAGTGAAAACCTCTGATTGGAATGCTATTTTTTTTATTATATTATATTATGTTATTTTTTTTTAATATTCTGTTGGTTTTCCAATAAATAAATAAATAAATAAAAAGATGATCACCCCTCCGTTTCTGGTACCTGTCAATGTATGAATGAATGTATGATCGAATGGTAAAATAAGATAAAAGATAAAATTAATAAAACTGTGTTGAGATGGTTTGGACATGTGGAACGAATGATTGAGGAAAAAATATTAAACTACTTTTTGAGGCGAACTTTGTTAGAAATTAAAATCGTAGTCGGTTAAAAGACCAAGTAAAACTTGGTGTGATCAAGTATTTCAAATACTTGAAAGCGATCAGGTAAGATGTCATAATCACCAAGTATGTATGAAAAGAACCTTTGCCGAGAAGTGGTGAGGCGTTCTAATCTCTCTGCCTACCCCTACGGGAAAGCGGGGTAATTGTTAGTTAGTTTATATGCAAAAAAAATTATAAGGAATACACAAACTTTTAAAACAAAAAGCGTACACACTTTTGGCCATACTAAAAAAATATAGGTAGAGAGATTTTTGATGTTTCTATAACTTCGAGCAATGTTCTCTTTCACGGCATTTTTATGTATTATTAAGAAATAAACTTAAGTATTCGTTCCCCTAGGTATCCGTCAGTTCAAATGGAATCCGAAAAAATGTACGTGAATCCGGGCTTCGGGATGAGATACTTTGGGTATAAATCAGATGAGAAAAAATCGCGGGAACCATGAATTCGTCATAACTTTTCCCGCTCCTTTTATTTTCATCATTTCTCAAGAAGGCGGGAAACCGCACACGCGTGTTTTTGCTTTATAGCTTTTTAGGCGACCCGGTCTAGAAATTATTCAAACTTTCCATACGGGCGAATTCAAAATGTTCGTCTAAAACTTAGTCTTGATTATTTAACATGTAAATTGCATGTCTGGTTTTATTAACATTCCAAATTCATTAAGTAACCAAAGACGTTTCATTAAATTTCATAACTTTTTTTTCCCGAGATAAATATTGTTTTGATGTTGAATATTTGAATTTTTCCGCAAATTTAATTACGTTTTAACAAATTTGTCTTTCAAAAAACTCGCAAAGATGTGTGTAAAAACACATGGCTTAAAAATATGAAGATATAAGCTGGTACATAAAAAAATATACAGGGTCGAAAACGAACGTGAAAAAATAATAATATAAGTAGGTACTTAAATAAAATACAGAATTCAAAAACAAACACATAAAATGAAAATGTAAGTAGGTTCTAAAAACCAACGCAAGGTAAGAAAATGAATATGAAAAAAAATTAAAATATAAGTAGGTACTTAAAAAAATACTGGCTTGGTAGAGAAACGGAGGATTTTGTAATGGACGTGAAAAGTGAAGTATTCGTTTTTATTGGGACAAAATTTTAAATACTCGAATATAAAAAGGAATTTAAGAAATATACTTGGTTTTTGGGAATCACGCCTGACATATTTTCTTTTATATTCTTTATGACTTTTATTATTTCGTTCTTCAATTTTTAATTTATAACTGAACAGTGATGTCCATTTAAAAGCAGGCAATGTTTTGTTTCATTGGATTTGAGACATATAATTTATATTTGAGCACTTACTTTGCGATTTTCCATTTTATAATTAAATTGTAACTTTATTTTAAAAATCACTGCAAAATATTTTATTTTATGGATTCGAGACATTATTGCGGATTTATGGATTTGAGACTATTATGGATTTATGGATTTATTATTATGATGGATTTGAGACACTTTAACTCAAATCCATTTTTCAAATCCATCCAAACTCAGGTTAAGTCTGCTTTTCAATGATCATTTGCATCGAGAAATATTTGTTTAATTGAAATGTATTGCATTATATCAATACTATAGCCCATGTTCTTATATATACCCATAAATTTAATAAAACATTAAATTTTTTTTTTTTTTTTATTTAAAATTTTGTTTTTTTGACAAGTTTTTTTCCACAATTTTATAAATCCGTCAAAACTTTTGTTAACGAATTTTGGATTTGCTTCCAGTTCGTATATTTTTATACAAATATATTTATTGATATCTCAAAAAAAAGTTGAAGTCTTTTTGAGGTGGGAATATGAAAGTCTGAGCATTTAAGGGGGTACTCACAAACAAACAACTCAATAATCGACCGGCTGCGCGAGGATCTACCCGTGTCTCCGGGCACAATATTTTTTCATAATATGCATACACTGGAACATGTTTTTTTTTCAAACTTTTAAACATTTTTTTTATAATTACTTACCTTTCAATAGGTCTTTTCTTTTCAAAACCTCAAAGAAAAACTTATTTTTTCAAAACAAAACTATGTTTTAAGCATAAAATTTAATTACGTAAAATATTACCTAGATTTAAAGAAAATTAAATTTCGTGCTTTGGAACATCCCACCTTCAAGGGTTAACGATCTATCATTGGAAGGTTAAAGTGATGACTGTAATCACTATATATATAAAGACTACATGACTATAAGTGATCTTTACTTCACTGAGACTAGGTTAGCCTACCACTTCAGAAAAAAAAATACACAATAATAATACTTTTTTTCTATAGACAATGTAAACATCAAAATCATGAAGAATAGGTTTTAAAATAAATAGCTAAAGACTGAGAGAAAATTATCGACGAGTAACTAAAATATGTATTGAGCCAGTCAAACTAAATTTAGGATATATTTTGTCAAAGTTGTGTACTTAAACGTAAACTTTGGGAAACTATTTTCAATTAAGACGATGGAGACCCATTTGAGCGTTCTGAAAACGTTTCATCAATGGTAAAGCCAAAAATGATTTACTCTAATTGCTTATCAACAAGCGCTGCAAACTTTTGGGACCAAGTAATATTAATTTTACTACATACCATGTTATGCCTGTGTAGTAATACTAGTGAAGCATTTTCTTTTTTCTGGCGAAATTAATTTTAGTTAAAATCTGTCACGCCGCTTCTAAAGGGGGTAGGCAGAGATAATAGAATGACACACTATCAGTTGCGTGAACATTTTTTGATCAAGGTAGTAGGGTTGGGAAAGGATAAGGCATAGTAGGCACTGGTCGTGTTTCTATATAGAACGCGAGTAATTCAGGGTAGGCACTGCTTTTATGCCTATATAAAATGTACGCCTCTGTACACCATAATGGATTTGCGAATATTCAGTGCCTCATATTTGATATTTTTGATTAACATCAAGTTTTCTTCAGTCTTCTTCTGCTCCTATTTCCACGTAGATTTGCATCATAAATTTATTTTACTGTTTTTTACTCACTCATTCGTTCCACATGTCCAAACCATTTCAACACACCATTCTTAATTTTATCGGTTATGCTTACCTCAGTTTTGCATTCTTTCTTTATTTCACTATTCAAATATCTATTGTACATCGTTTTGAAGTACTTTCCCCTGAGAAATCGCATTTCAACTGTTTTCGATCTAGTTTAATATTTTTTTGCCAACTTCATGGTTCACTTCCATACATTAGTGTTGGAACCAGGACTCCATTGTGTACAGCCAGTTTAGCTTTCAGGGACGGTGCACTGATTTCAGTGCACCATTCACTCTGTTCCTAGCATTTAGATTTCCATATTTCCATCCATCCATAGAAAACGTACGTCCCAAGTATACGAAATCATCCCTACCTGTTTCATAATTTTTATACCCAGATTTACATTCTTCTCTTTCAAAAACCTTAATTTTGGGATTTGCAACATTCATTAGCAAATAAATTTTCTTGCACACTTTTTTCACCAACGCCTGCAGGTCTTCTCTGCTATCACTGGCATTATTTTGTACTGTCATTATTAATAATGTACTTTTAATTCGTGTGTAAGTATCTGTTACCTTAGAACCCAATTAGTTACGTGTATAACTTTCAACGCCTGTGTATTGTACGTTTTCCACCCTAAAACCAGCAGAATATATATTACGTATACATATTGATATAACGGATCTGTATTTCACGAACTTAGGATATAACGGACAATAATCCGGTTAAATGTAAAAAAACGTCCTCTCAATATTACACATGCTTAAATTCAACTTGTCGCATGTCAACAATTTTTAGCGACCATAATTCGTCATATGTCTATTTATACTCGTAAAAGAATATGTTATATTATTAAAATATTAAAATATTATTATTAATTAATCATACATAATTTTATAACTATATTGTAAATTATTATTTTTATAATATATTAATTCATTCTTTTAGAGATTTGATTGTAAAAAATTGTATTACCGAAAACAAGCGAGTCCATATCAAACAGCGACGTCACTTCACGCCGTGTATCCGAAGACAATAAATAGAATTTCGTTTATGTTTTTTGTTTATATAAATATAGATATAAATCTAAACTCAGTATTCATATTTTCAAGATAATAAAAATATTTTAACCAATTCTAATATAACGGACTTTCGGCATAAACGGACACCTCTCCTCCCACAATTAGTTCTCTATATCGAGGGTTTACTGTTCTGTTATAATTAATTATGTACTTTTAATTAGTGTGAAAGTGTCTGTTATCATTGAACATAATTAGTTAAGGGTGGAACTTTCAACGTCTGTATATTGTACATTTTCCACCCTTAAACCAGCAGACTATACGTGTACTTAGAAATAATGACCGACAAGTACAAATAGATACAAAGTCACGCATAATAATGCGCCATTACGTGAAGTTTGTAGCGGATGCAAAGAGAACGAGTTTGTGTAGAAAATTATTCATAACAATACTTTGGCAATTGAAAGTTGGAAACAACATGGACGTATTCAGCTGGAGATGAAAGCCCTCGGGAAACTTGTTTCAGTTATCTAGTCTTTGTATCTTCCATTTAACGAGCTACAATTCACGACTTGTCGCAGCTGACGGGAAATACGTAACAATCAAAAACTGGTCGTTTTTAGGTTTCCTTTTTAAACTATTTAATAAAGTCACATTTTTTAAATACAATTTGATACTATTTCTTTACATTTATACATATCACTCACTCCTTTCAAGAACGTCAAAAATCAAAAAACTTTATTTTTCAGGAGAACGTTTTTAAAGTTTAAATATAATACAATTTATTAAAAATAAATATCAAGCCACTTATTGAACTTTTTACTGTGCAACAGATCTTTTTAGGTTAAACTTGAAAGTTTTTTCTCCATTTAAAAAATAAGAAGTTTATATGAAAAAAAAATTGAACAATACCTTTTCTTCAAAATGCAAAAACAACACTTCCTGCCCAGTGGCGGGCAAATATTAAGTTAAAAATATGACACTTTTGCTGGGATAAAGCACATTTTCTGGGCATTCCGAAAACGTGTACAACTGAAAATTAACGATTTTTGATTTATGACGTTCTTGAAAGGAGTGAGCGATATGGCAAACGAAAAAGAGACTGAGTTTTTGTGTTTCGAGAGTGACTTACACTTAAGGTTGATTGTTTTATTTCAATAAAGGTAAAATAGTCTACTATACTCGTAGTACAATATATTTTCAATGGATCCTTAAAAATAAACTGTTATTTTGTTTTGAGGCCTTTTTGTCTACCTAATTTGCTGGTTGCATAGAAGAATATGTAACACCTTACTCACGTCGACATATACTTGAATATTTTTTCTCGTTAGTTTTTGCAATCACCTGTCGATGAAAACACTAAGCTAGTAGTTTTCAAAACTAGTCCTGTGTAATGAAACAAAACTCAATAAGTGGTATAAAATAATCAACATGTCATTCCACAAAGTTACGCCAGTTTTGAGAAAAACTTGATAATGTGTCGTTTTTTTGTTTTCTAGAGTAACACGAGTATTTAAAGTGTAATGTTATAAAAGGTTTTAAACATATTCATTTAAAACTTTTAACATGTAACATGACGATAAAAGTAAGACTTCGATATAAATTTGTGACTAAATTCTTGAATTAGTAATAACTTTTTCCTTACGGGTTTTTAAGACGTGATTATCCTTTTGGTATATTTTTGAACTTAATACTTTAAAAAAAAAAATTGTGTCGGGTTGTGGTCCCGTAGTTAGTATAGCGGACTCTTAAGTGCTTAAAAATTTCTCGGTTCGAACACACTCTACTACAATTTGTTACCTGTTTGTATTAATTAGCCGCTTAGGCTCACAGACATAATATGAAATTGAAATATTTATGTATATAATAAGAACACAAATTTTTCTCTTTAAAAAAAAAGAATCGTAATGAATAGTGCAAATATTAAAGTAAAAGTGTAAGTCTCTAAGGTTCATATTGTACATACATTATTTGAAAATATATTTAATTTTTTATTTAACCTCCTTTGGTAGGTGATCTAACCAAACGACATCTTACATTATGTTCATTTCCGTTACTATGATCAAAGACAATGATTTATGCTACTTGTAGTATCGTGAGTCTCATGCTTTAGAAAAAACTGATTGGAAGGAGTCCTTCATACTTTGTACTATGATCGTGGTTTAAATACATAAAACGCAAATTTTAAAGTGAACTTTTTACAGCAATTACAAAGGCTTACACTTATTTAAAAAGCATTTAATAAAATAAACAGGAAGTAATTTTTTCAAAAATAGATGATACAATTCTACGCATTGTTACGTTTTAATTTAGGAACTGCTAAGACTTTATTGTATCAAAAGCTTTTGTGAAAAATATTAAATTTCCCTGAAATAGAACACAAAAATTAAGTTAATAATGAATTTTCAATTGTAAACATTCACAATATATTCATGAAATTCTTTCACGTTGTGGATATTCCTGAAAAAAATTAAAAATTTCTGTAACACTCACGGCCTTTGACGCACAGAAATTTTCAAGGGTAAATAAAGAGAACCGTCATTTTGATTAAATAAACAATGTATAAATTAATGGAAAGGAAAAATGTAAATTCCAACAGAAATAATGAATACGAAAGTATTATGTTACTGGTACACATATAAAAAGACAAATTTGACCAACACCATGTCCCAATTCTAATAATAAATAAATGAATTTATTTTTAAACTAGATCTCACTTTTATCACAAATTAAATTGCTGAAATATTAACTCAATTCAAACAAATATTCAAAATGTTAAGAGCATAACTTTTTATTTTTATTTATTTAATAAAAACTACCGGTTTTGTATGAGAATAAATAGCTAATAGTGGAGTATGTGGATAAAACCAACACAGAACAGATTTTTCTGCTGGCTGCTTTACAAAATGTCATCAATGAAATTTAAAAAAAAATGTCGTTGAAAAATAAAATATTTTATGTTTTAATAATTAAAGAAAACACTTCGTTTTTTACCACTTGAGTTTAATTATAGACTACATGTTTCAGAAGCTAAACTTCCATCATTCAGGTCTGTATAATAACTAAAATATAAAATATAAAATTGTTCTATAAATAAGGATAGGGGGAAAGTAAGGGGAAGTAATTTAAGTATTGCGCGCTAATAGATAAAATGTTAAAAAATAAAATTAAAAATAATTTTACCAAAAAATACATATATTCAGCACCTAATAATGATTCAATAAAAAATAAATCTTGGCGAAAAATTTTATATACGGGTTCAATAACTAAAAATATTTCGAAAATCTTACCCTCCCATATCCAACCTGCATATTATACAAATAATAATTTACATAAAATCCTCGATAACTCAAAATCTAAAATTGATTTATTACAAAAAAGTGGTGTTTATGAAATTTCGTGTGGAGATTGTGATAGAAAATATATTGGCCAAACTGCGAGAAATTTAAAGATTAGAATCAAAGAACATCAAAGCGGTCTTGTTAGTAATTATTTTTCGGAATTTGCAAATCATATAATAGATACTAATCACTCATTTCACTCCCATAAATTAAAATTATTACACCTTGTTCCATATAAAGGCCAAATTATGAATTATCTTGAAAATTTAGAAATACAAAAAAACCTGAATTCTAATAATAATTTATTAAATAATATATTGTTTCAAAATTCTTCGCCATTGCTTTCAATTTTTCCTTTGTTTTCAAACTCCGTTCCTTGACTAACCCCTTCCCCTTACTTTCCCCCTATCCTTATTTATAGAACAATTTTATATTTTATATTTTAGTTACTATACAGACCTGAATGATGGAAGTTTAGCTTCTGAAACATGTAGTCTATAATTAAACTCAAGTGGTAAAAAACGAAGTGTTTTCTTTAATTATTGTAACATGTCTTACCACAAAGTTAATGCCGAAACAATAAATAAAATATTTTATGTTTTAATTGCGGAATTTTTCAAGAAGAAAAAGCAAAGTAAAAAAAACTAGCCATCAAACCAAAAAACAACCACAAAAGTCACGGAGGGAATAGGTAGAGTTAAGACGAAAAGTTTTAAACCGTATACCTTATCTCACATGTCAACAAATTCATGTCAAGTATATGGTATACTCAAATTTGCCGTAACTGGCCTTAAACACAGTCACAAAATTAAAGAGAATACGTTATCAAATTCTGAATATCTCCCTGATAGTAAAAAAATATCAAGTTGGTCCCACCTCAACTGTGTTTAATCAATTACAAAAGACATTTGATTTGAGGCTTCGTGCTAGATCTATGTAAACAATACCACAACAGGGCTGATTGGCTTTTCATCGCTGCCCTACAAGTCCTACAAAAGGATCATAGTCCAACAAGAGGAACCAACCAAACCCGAGACATGATCAAAGCCTCAATGTGCTTTGAGCTTTATTGAGACAGACAGTTTGCACGGCAAAAACAGATGAATAATCTATGACTATTACTTGTGATAAGGACGACTGAGTGAGAGAAAATGAAAAGTAAATCCGATGTTTAAGTTCGAAAAAATACCAAGGGAAATATATAATAAAATATATAAAACCCTTATCCGCACCCCAATGGTGCATAGGGCACTGCTTTATATAAACGCAGTGTTATCTTGATCGTTTACACATGAAGGAAAGGTGATCAGCCCCCCGCTTCAGGACCATTCCTGGGTAAAATTGAATAAATATTACAGTGGAAAAAATCACTTATATTTATTTGACCCCCCTGGGAATCGAAACCGGGACCTCCAGAACGGTAGCCGAGCATGCTGACCATTACACTACGGAGGCGGACAAATATAGTGTACAATAATAACAGTTATATCTTGAAAAGTACACAATAATATAGATTTATTTAACTACATACTTACTTGAAAATGTTAATAATATTATAAAGCTTTATGCTCCAATCAAAAGAAGCTTTTCTTTATTTGACTGTAACAACAACCGGTCAGTGTTTAGATTTCATACTCTTGTGTGTGTATCAAATGCAAGATCTCGGAAATGAATTCGTAGACCATATTGATATCTGAAATATGTCTTTTATAATTCCAAAGAAATAAAAAAAAAACCTAAATTTGTGAATACAAAAATACAGTTCCCATATATCTAGGTTTTTTTATTTGAATTATTCACCGCAATTGAAATTAATACCCGTCGCGGAGTAATATAAATATTATCATTACCAACATTATATATATTATAACGTAAATGTGGAATTGATTCATTGGTTTCATTATTATCAATGTAACTATTTTTTTAATTATATTGTTTTTATGTAAAGCTGCCCGAACATTTTTTTTCATTAAAAAAATAATAACTCGACGATGAAATAATAACAGACTATATTCCGATATTTAGTTCTTTCGTTTGATGCCAAAACTAAGTATTCCATACTATGACATCCCAAAGAAATCATTGTTATGTACATTAAATATACATAGTCGTCAAAAATAATGCCAAAACTTGAATTAATTGTAAATAAAAAAAAACTATTTGGATTAATGCAATGATTTTGATCGTAAAACGTGCGGAAAATATTTTTTGAAATTTTTACCTTAGTATGTTGCAACACAAACAGTTCAAGCATGTGTAAGTAAAATAGGTATGAAATTGTCTTTTTTACGAAAAAAACATGCTAGTGTGCGCAAAACAAGGTCATGCTACTTTTAAAACAAAACTTACGTTCACCAGCTAGCGTTCAGTGATAGAATTATTCGTTTTAAATAAAAGGTGTTGGTTCTGAATTTTTTTTAATGTTGGCATTATTTTTCGAATACCTTGTGTATCGTATTTTCTATTTGATTTTATCTTGTTACTTTGTAATTTTTGTAAAATTAGATTCGGTCGTAACTAAATAAATTGTGTTTTAAAAAGCGAGATATAATGAAAAATCTTACGCTCGTCACAGACAATTATTTTACAAGATGACATAAATACTCATGTAAGACATTTTGATGATATCAAATCTTTATAGGAGAAGAATATCACTAAAAAGGATGCTTTGAGATGAATTTAATTATGAAATTACATGTCCCAGACTCATGATGTAAAATTATATTTCTTTGATAGAGCATGGCTACGCTATTTTTAGGTAAATAAAATCGTTTTATCTGAAAGCTTTCTTTGCGAGGGAAATAATTCTGAGTATAAATACAAATGTAATTATGTTATAATTTTCTGAATAAGGGTTCAATTCCCTTGTCTCGAGCTAATGGTAAGTTCTCTACTACCTCGGATATAAAATGAGTTTAATGAACCCAGGGGTGGTATTACAAACGTGTTAACTACTTACTGTGGATAATGTTAACTATACTTCTGAACCTTTATTCCTAACGACTTTTGCATTTTAAAACTGGTCGTCGATCTTTATTATCAACAAAAAAATGGAAAAAAATCTATGTTGAATGTTTTTGATAAACACACTTTTCAGTGGATCGAATATTTGTGAAAAAAATAACACAAAAATTTGTTGATAAACTAGTAAAAATACTCGTAAGTGCAATAAATTTAATAATCATGTTTTCAGGTGTCTCCGGAATGTATTTTTTTTCATCTTAGTTATATTTCACTTGGAAAAATTAAACGATGAAATATATTATATGTTAATTGTCAAACCCTCGTCACGTGTTTTTATAAATTGTCCATAATTATTTTTTTTCATAAAAAAATAAAACAATTTTATAGTACCACTTTTTTAGTTTAATATTTTAAACACTATTAGTTTCGCGAACTACAAATGTTCAACAGAAAAAAACACATCAGTTCGTAGTATTCCCTGTTGATAAGTACGTCTTTAGTTCTCGAAACTAGTGCTGTTTACAATAACAAACTAATTAAATTATTTTTGACATCTCATCAAAGATGCAGACGAAACTGGACATTTACGGGGCTGATGACCATCATAGGCTAGTTTGAGTGATAACTTTACACACGTGTAACATTCATAAATTCTACCCATTATTGACAACCACACTACTCAAATTCATGGAAGTTCTATACATATGAACCAATTTTGAAATATTGTTCTTGAATCACTAGAACTTCATTACAGACATCTATTGGTGAGATGAAAAGAAGCTTTTTACTAAGCAGAAACTCTAATATTACTCAAAATGTTGTAAACTTATAAAAGTTGTCTCACACAAGTGTTTTATTTTTTATAATTCAGTAATCATGTCATAATACAAAGTTTATTCCAAATCAATAAAAAAACGTTGTTATTAGTATTATACGAGTGTATAAATTTATGCTAGTTCCATTTAACTTTCGGTATAAAGTTGCCCGTACGCATTACACACGACGATATTGAATTTCTCCAATAAGATGTTCGATTTCGAAAGAAAGCCACAGAATGGTATTTTCAAAGTCGAGTTTCAAGTTAGCAGAAGGTAAAATAATTTAGAAATTTCGCCGAGCTAAGGATTCCATCCCAGACCTCATTTTCTCTGTTCTGTAGCGACAAATGACTATCGTTAGCTTTATTGAGTTGGTCTGACAGGGGACCCGTTCGACTTAACTATCAGCGGTAGAAGGGCGCACTTGCCAGAATTATAAGACAGTCTTAAGTCCTAAATATTCCCGTGTTATGGACGAAACGAATGGCTTTTCTCACCGCTTGCAGGAGCATTCTTTAGATGACATTTTTTATGGTCCGAATTTATTAGTGGTACGAGTATCTTCGTTCAAATTAAACAACGAGAAAAGTAATCAAAATATTTTTTGTCTACTAGCCGAGATGAATTAAAAAAATACGCCGGGAATATTTTCGAGATTAAATTATATGAATTTTACAACGCACGTATAATTTTTTAAAGAATTTATGGCATTAATAAAAATATATTAAATAAAATAAATTTTACAAAGTGAGTGATTATTGTTAGATAATAAACAAATGGTGTTAAAAAAGAAAGTACTTTATTTGAAATATCGTTATGTTGAGATAATGTATATAAAGATATGAGTCCGAATTAAATAAACACATTTAAAGAATATATACTGACTGTAAATTTTCACCTAACGAATTTTCATTTAAAATATTGAAGGCCCTTGTAAGAATATCTAGAACATCGGTATGAAGAAACATTAAGTATTATTACGGTTTAACCCAAAAATATAAATTGCTATTTATTAAGAATAAATAGTATTTTTAAAAGTAATAAAATAATTGTCCCCATTATTTTTCCTTCGTTCGATCACTTATCATTCGAAAATGTACACAAATGAAAAATGATTAAAAAGTACATAAAAACCTACAGAATATAAAAAATATATGTATTTGGGCTAGTTTTAAACTCAATGAATGGAACACAAAATCACTCAGTAATATTCTCCGTCCCTACTTACAGTCTTTATAGACTGTTGCGATAAGCTCTTATCATCCTCAGGTTGTAGATCCATCTGACACGGTCAACGTCATGTAGGTCATTTATTCGCATCATAATTTCTTTCAGCAGCAACCATAAGTTCTTTGGTCTTATGAGACCACAATTTTTGGATATATTTCGAGGGAGTTCCTTGGCGATTACCTAGCTTACAAAATGTTCATGTTCTCTGGATCATATGTGCCCATACCATCTCGATTGCATTTCTTATGCCCTACTATTCATGTAAGTTACACCCAGGCTTCCATGAATGCGTAAACTCTTTATTTTGTCTCTAAGGGACACTCCAGCTGACCATATAAAAATTCGCATTTCAGCAGTTTCTAGTTGCCTAGAGTAGGTTTTATACATCGTCCAGCATTCGGAGCCATAGAAGAGTAAGAGGCTGATTTTTGGTTCACAAACGACTCACGTCATTTCAGCAATATTGTGAAATGCCTATAAAAAATTCTAGAACATGCGAATAGTTTTTTTTTATCGAAATGTAGGTATTAATTATTACAAAGGTGAGTAAATATTTAAGTATTATTTTGAGGTAAAACTTTGGAATACAAGGAAATGGAGCTTTTTAAGAGACTGTACAGGACGGGAAATAAAACACCACATGCTAAATTAGGTTTATACTACAAAAAAGTTGGTATAAAGTAGGTAACTCTCCAAGAATTTCTTGACCAAACTACGAAGATGGAAGATAAGGTATTAGAAAATAGTTGAACATTATTCTTACCGCTGCGGTCGACTTGCTTAAACAAACTAGTAACGGTAGAATAGTTCGCGGAACCCAAAGGATTAAAAGTATTAGAAGCAAAAAAGCAAATGGCGGCTGGGCACCCTGTCAGCGGCCATTTGCATAAGGAAAATGAGGCTTTTAACTTTAATGGACGGGCCGAATTATTAATGAAGGACCATTTAGAAACACGAAAATGCGAATCGACAGACTGTTTACGAGCTGTAGCAACAAAACTAAGGGTTTAATCATTGACAATATCAATATTATTTATAAGATTTAAATTTTCTGCTTATATTTTTTGCTAGAACTGCATTTTAAAGAATAAAATAACAACTTTGAAGTTTTTTCCACATGAATTTTTCCACGTTCATATGAGTTAATGTGAAATAAACTAGATATAAATACATATAAACATATAAAAATAAAATATATATATATGTACATATATTGTATATATATATATATATATATATATATATATATATATATATATATATATATATATATATATATATATATATATATATATATATATATATATATATATATATATATATATATATATATATATATATATATATATATATATATATATATATATATATATATATATATATATATATATATATATATATATATATATATATAAATATACATATAAATATATATGTATATTTATTTATCAGACACTGGATTATCCACCCTACGAACAATTAATGCAATTTGGATGTTCAATAATGGGCAGAACGGTGAACGTTATGCAAATGTGTAAAGTGATCGCTTAAATCATACAAATGCCAAATCATAAGCCAGATTTCTATGATAGATGCTCAGATTTCTATCTTCTTTTATATAAAGAGGAATGATGTTTCTAAAGAAAAGACTTAAAATATTTGTACGAGTATATTAATCCGCCTCAACGTTGTAAGATAAGCATATTTAGCTATCGTGCTGAAGATTCCGGGTTCGATTTTCAGGGGGAGGGGGTGAAGATAAATATAAGTGATTTTATACTGTTGTATTTATTTTATATTACCCTGGACTGGTCTATAAAGTGCAAGAGTGATCAACTTCCCTTAATGTAAATATAGATGAAAATAACACTACGTTAATACGTTGTAGTGCCCTATGCACCATTAGGTGCGGATAAGGATTAGAATATTAAGAATAATTCGTTTGGAATCAGCTAATACACAGTAAATGAAACTCGAGGAAGATTTTTATGCAAATTCTTTAAATATCTTTGCTAAAGTTTTTTTTTTTAAAATAGTATCTAATATTCATATGAAATGTGTTATTCCTGAGACTTAAAAATAATTATGATTTTTTTTCAAGGAAAAATAAGATACGAACAGATTCGGCGTGCCTGAATTATGAAGGACTATTTACATGTGAAAATGCGGATAAGCAAAAGTTCAGCAATTTCCCTCGCCACCACTTTAATAAAATACAAAGGGAAAAAACTTGCCTTTGGAAGCACCCCGACCAATTATTGCGTTAGTTGTGACTTGCTATCAAATTCCATCTTGAAAATTGGACTGTAAAAAACCGTATCCAATCCACATAGGAAATAAAATAAAACCCAAAAATATCATACCCTATTTAAAACATTTAAATAAAATAAAACATTTAAATAAAATGAAACAAATGAAATCCTTACTAAGATTAAATAAGACACGGAATCCGGGTATTTACAAGGCTTACGACTTGTCACAGGGCGCTTGTCCACTACCCGGAATTTCACCGTCCGGCAATCCGGTTTTGAAAAATGAAAGCGACTACGACAGCTTAACATGTCGACGCACCGATCAAGAGCTCCGATCCGAAGAAAGATGGACACAAGACAATCCAAGCCAATCATCGTTTTAAAACGCAAAAATGCGTGCCGGACGGTAAAATTCCGTGTATTGGACAAACGCCCATAGGCTGATTTTTAGTCAGTGTAAACAGGAGAAGTATCAATGTTATCAATGGTGCATAGGGCACTGCGTCATATAAACTCACTGTTATTTTGATCGTTTTACGCATGAAGGAAAGGTGATCAGCTGTCCGCTTCAGGTACCAGTCCAGGGTAATATTGAAAAAAATCACTTGTATTTATTTTACCCCGCCCTTGGGAATCAAACTCAGGACCTTCAGAACGGTAGCCGAGCGTGCTGACCATTACACTACGGAGGCGCACAACTAATTATAACAATGTAATCCATGCTTTTAATGTACAAAATCCGGGAAGTTTCCTTGGTTGGTGAGGTAAACCGTTCGATAATAAAAATGAAAAAACTGTGTAATAAAGCATTGTTTATACCGTGAATTATGTTAAAACTTACATATTGTTATATTATACATATGAATCTTAATATGACAAATTGTAATAATGTTACATTACAACAATGATGAAGAATTTGGAATAGCCCTATTATATGTTGTGATGTCAAAATTGTCAAAATAAATTCTACTTACAAAAAAGCTCCATATTTTTCTTCATCTTTGATGTGATTCCAAAAAATAATATGAAAATTAACTCCTATATTTGGAGATAATCCAGATTTGTGAACAACTATTTGAACACACTCAAAATGTTATGAGTACTAATAAAAGATACGAATCGTAGTTTTGAGGATACATATATTACTGAGTTACTCAACTAATTGATTACATACTTTTACAACATTTTGAGCGTGTCCAAATACTTGTTCACAAATCTGGATTATCTTTAATTATGGGAGTTAGTTTTCATATTATTTTTTGACATCACATCAAAGATGAAGAAAAATATGGAAGTCTGGGCATTTACGGGGCTGACGACCGTAATAGGCTGGTTTCAGTGACCACTTTACACACGTGTAACATTCACCAATTCTATCCATTATTGACAACCAAATTCTTGGAAGTTCTATATATTTGATCCAATTGAGGAACATTGTTCTTGAACCACTTATCAGACTTCCATATTCTTCTCCATCTTTGATAAGATGTCAAAAAATAATATGATAACATACTATTTATAGGCCACAGTACACATCTACACTTTTACACGGGCTACTTGTATGAAAACTGAACCATCATTTCATTTTTTTTAAGCAATTTTCAGAGGATACGAGGAAAGAGTTTGTACGTACATGAGCAGAGTAAGGATAGATTGGGTCCATTAAGGTTAACGCTATCCATTTAGGTCGGGATCCGCTGTTTGCCGATCATCATATCAGCGGTTTTAGAATATTATGCATAGTTAATATAGATAGCCACAATTCGTCGGATTTAAAACGCTCTATCTAAAACATGAAACTGAGCTTAAATCCTAATTTATTTTTAGGTCGTGGGTTATTTTAATCAATATAAGAATTTCGTATTTGAATGTGCGACAAAACGATGTATGTTCGAATAGTGAAATAAGGAAGGAATGCAAAGCTGAGACAAGCATTATCGATAAAATTGATTAGTTTCGAAAACTAACAGATGTTTTCATCTACACGTGTATATATATATATATATATATATATATATATATATATATATATATATATATATATATATATATATATATATATATATATATATATATATATATATATATATATATATATATATATATATATATATATATATATATATATATATATATATATATATATATATATATATATATATATATATAAATATATATATATATATATATATATATATATATATATATATATATATATATATATATATATATATATATATATATATATATATATATATATATATATATATATATATATATATATATATATATATATATATATATATATATATATATATATATATATATATATATATATATATATATATAAATATATATACATATATATATATATATAGAGAGAGAGAGAGAGAGAGAGAGAGAGAGAGAGAGAGAGAGGTTGATAGGGTAGAGGGGGGGGGGGGGGTTACAAAACGGGAGTTTTGTAAAAATAAACAAAGCTAATAATAGTGACGTATTTTGAAGAAGCATATTATTAATAAACGGAATTATTAATGTCATACGAGTATATTATATCAGATTTTTTAAATGTATTTCTAAATTTTCTTGACTGTCCATGACTTGTTGGAAGATTCATTCAATTAAAAATATGAGCAGTTTACAGTTTTTCCAGTTGAAATAAAGTGCACAATGTTTTCGGTTTTATAAAAGTTACTTTTATTTAGCCTCCCGAGTAGCGCTTGAATAAAAATCTTAAAACCATTTATAAAGGCTGCTTTATTGTAGCGGTATTATAATTAATCAATATTTTTTTTCCAATTTTATTAAAACACACCCGGGATATTTGAAAGCAGAATTGGGTATTAAAAATTTTCATTTTAATGGTATTTTTGGAAAAAAAGTATTAAAATTATCAAATAATTTTATAAAATAATAATAATTCTGTACAAATAATGATAGCTTTCTAACTCCACAGAAAATGTTATTCAAAAAGGAAAATAGTTTGCGTATATGTTATATATATGTATACACATATAATTTTGTATCATGTTTTATCTGTATATAATATAATGTATTGCAAATTGCATGGGCAGCAAAAATTTAAGTTTTGTTGTGGTAGTTTGTGAATCTACCTACAAAACGATATTGCCTTAAAAATTGTATTACAAAGAAAGTTGCTGTGGGAATAATAACAAAAGTAAAAAGTAAGCAGCAATTTCAAAGGATCAACAAAGGTATTTTTAAATAATGGATAAGTTTATGGGATACGGCGTACTTATATTTTTCTGTGAAAACCAAAATCTTACGGGTCAAATGTTGTATTAAACCGTTTTGAACAAACTACAATCGTTGTACAATAAAAAAATGTTTTTACAATTTATACCAATATATTTTTGAGAAATACAATACTACCTGAAGAGCACATTAACATCGATTCCTTTATAATCAATAAAACTCGTTAACATGTGAATAAAATATTTAAAAATACTTAAACTTAGACGATACGTAAAATTTTGTAAATGAAAAAAAAATCGACAGTACCTACTCTTATTATGTCCATACATAAAGAATGTTTTATTTATAATGAAGACTAAAGCATCCATTGTTTAAAAGATTATGCACAATTTAATTTAACTCGATGTAAAAATTCAATGTATCGAAAAAGTAAATCACGACGTTTTTCCATAAAATTAATACAAAATCAACAAGTTTTATTCTATTATTTATTGATTCGGCATTAACTTTGTGGAATGACATGATTATTTTATTAAAATTAAACACTTGAATATACCACTCTATTGAGTTTGATTTTTATTTACGACTAGTTTCGAAAACGACAGTTGTTTTCATCTTCTGGTACAAATTAAAACCTGAATTAATTGTACCAGAAGACGAAAACAACTGTCGTTTTCGAAACTAGTCGTAAATAAAAATAAAACTCGATAAAGTGGTATATTCAAGTATTTAATTTTAATAAAAAAAAGTTTTATTCATGCAATAATCCCTTACCTTTTCTTCAATTGGAATTATAAATGTTTCAGTAATATTTTTAAAATACGCACATTTTCTTAAAAAAGACATATATTACTTTGAGACCAGAATATATATTTTTTGAATATAAAAATGGAATATTATTAAGTTATTGTACATTTGAAAAAGTAAAGGAACTAAACAATGTTTATTGTATTTGGAAATGACAATCGTAAATTTATTTTCGATGGGAGGAAAAATTCATTTATTCACACACTAGGGAAGATATATAAATGGTATTACCGCCCACAGCATTGAATGTGAATAAACTTCCAGTTTTCCTTTACTTTATTTTATTTCGCCCACGTTCTTTTATTTTTATATTAAATGTATCTTAAGTTTTTACTTTTCAGTTACCCGGTTAGGATGGTATCCGTTGCTTTTTTTGGTTATACTCGTATATTTCATTTCAGCTTATTTTTTATGACAAATCCTCAAATATATCATGAGCTGGAATACACCCTACGCAACCAAATGTGTAATGAAATTACCGTGATGAACGTTAAATGAAAATAAAAACGATTATTTAATCGGTCTAAATTTAATCGCCCATCAATGCTTTGAACATCGTAACGTACCAATATCAATACTTAACTAATCACGAAAATTCAGTTTTTTAAGTATTTTTTACTTTGATAAATGAATTTATTGATTTGGTATTAACTGTGTGTTATAATATGACGATTTAAACACTCGCATTAAAATAAAGCACTTGTATAAGACCACTTTGGAGTTAAATAATGTAGACACGACTAATTATCAATGAGAACACTTGTTTTTTTTACCACTTGAGTTTATTTAACTACTAGATTCGGAAGCTATGCTTACATCTAATGTAAACCAAATGAAGATGTCTTTAATGTCTAATGCAGATGAACGCTAAGCTTCCGAAACTAGTCGTCAAATAAACTCAAGTGGCAAAAAAACAAGAGTATTCTTTAATCATTTCAACATATTTAACCACAAAGTAAATGCAGAAACAATAAATAAAATAAACACTAGTATAAATCTACATATCTTCTTTTCAGCTGTAATTTGATTTGTTCATGAGAACACCAGAAGTTATCGAAACTAGTCATGTTTATCACGTGTATAAAGTAGTTTAAATCATAGATACTGCTTCAAACTACTTTATACACGTGAAACATTCACGTCTATACAGTGATCACTTTAATCAGCTTATAATGGGTCGTAAGTCCTGTAAATACCCAGGCTTTCATATTCCTCTGCATCTGTGTTAAGATGTCAAAATCTAAATGTTTTACACACATGCAAAGATGAATAAATCACAATCTTCGCAATTGTTTGTGTAATAACCGATTAGATTAAAATAATCGTATTCGTCTATTGAATAATGAATGAGTTTATCTTTATTATTATTATATATAATAGATTCTGGGCTTTCGCACTAAGACTAAGGTTTGATTTTACACCCTATATTGAACGATAAAACTTGCTTCAGGCACCATCTGAAATAATAATCAGTATTATTTTAGCCCCGGTAACAAAACAATCTCTGTTAGCTATAACCGTTACCTCGGAATCATCACACTTACGTATTACGGGTATATAGGTATATTCCTTCATATAGAGATTTACTACATTGTACTGTACCTATTGAACGTACATGTATTGAATTCACATTCAACGAGCTTAGCTTCAATGAGCTTAGGATGCTTTGTCCATTTGATTACATACAAAAGTTTTCGGGAACTTAGAAATCTAAAATATACATTAATAATTAATACATACAAGGAAAACATAACGATGGAGTTACGGTATTAAGGCTCAATTTACGATAAATCGCAACTTTATTTTCATTAAACCCAGATTATGTATATATTTTTATTTTAACCTTTTTTTCACCATGTTTTGCATTTTTTATTACTTAAATTTATCTTTTCTTTTTTCATTATTTTAACTTTGTAATTATAAATCATTTATTATTATTTTCTATGTAATATTCTTATAATTTTTGTAAAAAGCAGTAATGCCGAAAATAAATAAATAAATAACTTTTGACGTTATTTTTGACTTTTGTGTTTAAAAAATCGTTTTCGTATCGAATAAATAAGTTTTTCTTTAAAAAGATACACAAAGTATGGTTATCTAAATGAGTAAAAAATCATAGAACGCCACAGCATTCTTCGCCTCTGTATTTGCAAACATTCTTCGCCTCTTCCACGTTCATACACCTCCTCGTATATACTGCAATTATTTAGACTCCTGACCTTATCACTTTCAAGTAGTTGACATACCTGTTTATGTCAAGTACTTCTTGGTCTTCTTCTGCACTTTTTTTTTACACTACATTCGCTTCATACATTTGTTTTACCGTTCTTTCCTCACTAGTTCGTTCCATATGTCCGAAGCATCTCAATATACCTTTCTTAATTTTATCAACAACGCTTTTCTCAGCCTTGCATTCTTTACTTATTTCACCATTCGAACATCTATCATACTTCTATAATATATATTATTTACCGGCTGATGAATCGCATTTCGACTGCATTCAGTCTTATTTCAATTTAAACTTAAAAAAATAAAACAACTTTGCTTTAACCACTTTTTATTGGTACACTTTTTCCAATCGGTTTCAAGAAGAACCTTGTCATCATCGGGGTTTATGATGATGAAAAGGTTCTTGTTGAAACCGTTTGGAAAAAGTATACCAATAAAAAGTGGTTAAAACAAAGCTGTTTTATTTTATAAAGCTTATAAAATGTGCCACAAAGTATCTGCGAAAAACATTAAAGAACTAATTTCAATTTTATTTTGCCAACTCTATGCATTACTTCCATACATTACAGTTGGAACCAGGACTCCGTTGTGTACTGCCAGTTAAGCTTTCGGTGATAGGTTTTTATTTGTTCTAACTGATTTTAGTGCAAAATACGCTCTTCAAAAACTTATTTTTATTTTTATACGTGTTTGAATGTATGTATGTATGCACATGCATACATACATACATTCAAACATGTATATGTGCAATACTTTGTTCAAACGCGTGAAGTGGTTGAATGCAGATGTTTGTAATGGGCCAGGGGGCGGTGCGGTGTGACCACGGGCTAATGTTCAATGTTAGTGCAACATCTGGTTACTCTGTGTGCCGATAACGGTTGTGGTCGGACCGCATCGAGCCGCAAAAAGCCAAAACATCCATCGATTTCAAAGGAAAACTTTCAAAGGCCATTGAAATTTTTAGTGCCTCTGTCAACTTGCAACAAAGCGCTCTCGCGCGTCCTCGATACAATATTATCAACAAAATAAACGTTTGGCATTTCAGACGTAAGTTATAATTTCACTGCATTTTGTTAAGTTTTAATATTCAAATATAAATTGATTTTTTGGGCAGTTCTAATTGTAGGCCACTATAAATAATTAAATAAATTTAAATAACGAAATACAGTTTTCAGAAATTAGAATCGATCTCTGATGAAATTTAAATTTAATGTTTTTTACTATTGTAATTGATTGATTTATTTAACTTAATGAAAATCGATAAAGGTATTTATTTGTTTATTTAGTACATTTGGGATATATTCAATAGGTAGGAATATCAAATTTAGCCAGCTCCAATTAATTTCAATTAATTAAAAAAAAAACGTCAATCATCAATCATTTATATAGCTCGCTTTCGTAATGCAATGGTTTGCGCTTTTTGGCAAGGCTAGTTTGGAGAACTATAAGTTTTCTCATTTTTCATTTTTCATTTTTCATTCAAACTTTTATCTGCACCCCAATGGTGCATAGGTAAACTGACCATTTATTTTTGCCACCAAAACGGGACATATACCAATTTTTATGTAATAGTGTGTTTATTTAAAAAGAATCATATTTTTTCATAGTTTTTATGTATTGATAAAAAGAAAAGGAATGTTGATATAGAAAAAAAGAGGAATAATTCATAAAAATATGAATGTTTCTTTGTTGTTTTATTGTTTATATAAAGAGTCGGCGGTCTTTATTAGTGCGAGTGTTTTAGCCTAGAATTTTCACTCATGAATTACATGAAATTATAGTAACTTTAAGCATAAAGAGTAAATCCACTCACAAGTAGGCATAGGCTATGAAACTTATAAAGTTGAAGCCTTAGTAGGGACATGATAAACGGTGTTGCATAAGCTGTAGCTAGATTTTGGAGTCACTTGGACGTTAGGTAATTAAAAAAATATATAATTAGTTAGTCTTTGCACATGACTCACCAGCCACCTGTTGTAGCCGTATGCACCGAAATCAAGCTAGGATTTCTTCAGCAAAGTTGAAAAAAATGAAACGGTTATACTACAAACTATCATCGATTTTTTTGCAATTTTTTTTTATTGTTAACGTGTGTTGCTCTTTTTTTGAAAACGGGACATTTCGACGTCCCGAAATTTTACTTGGGGACAACGGGACAGGCTATCTAAAAACGGGACGGTCCCGTTCAAAACGGGACGTATGGTCACTTTATGCATAGGGCACTAGATCATACAAACCAGTGTTTTCTTGATTCTTAACACATGAAGGAAAGGTGATCAGCTCTCCGCTTTAGGTACCAGTCCAGGGTAATATGGAATAAATATTACAGTGAAAAAATCGCTTATATTTATTTGACCGCCCTGGATATCGAACCCGGGACCTCCAGAACGGCCATTATACTACGGAGGCGGACGTTTCTCATTTACATGTGAAAATATAAACTTATGTTATATAAATAAACTTTTTTTTAAAAATAACTATATCATCATACATCTTTACAATTTATTAATAAAAGGAATATTTTAAATATTAAATTAAATGGTTTTGTAAGCATACAACACTTCCTAGTGAGACACAACCAGACTCGGCGAATTCAGAATTAGCGAATCTCTTTATATCCGTCTTTCTAACCAAACTTAGTAATTTAATGGTATGTTCTACATAAATATCCTAAGTAGGGCATGGAAATACGAAGATTAACTCAAGTGCTTGCTTTTAAGGTATAGTACGAGGTATGAATAATGTTTGTTGAGCTTTTCTCGAGTGTCTTTCACTTCAATAGATTTTAGATGGCTTGTTGCGCACGCGTAGTCAGTCTATTTAAATTCAAGACGAATTTCATTGTTCTGTGAATACAAACATGTGTTTTATCATACAATTTTAAATCGTTTTACACTTTTGAAAATTCCTGATATTTTCTTAAATAAAAGAGATATATTTGAATTTTTATTAACAACAAAAATACTTCGATTTCACACTATTTCTGTGAGCTTTTGAGTAATATATACTAGGAGTATATATTATTAAATGCAAGATTTATTTCATTCTTTATGGATTTTTTGTAGTTTTTTTCAAAGTTCTAAGTACGTTGTTAGGCGAATGCTTTTAACTTCAACTTCCACTCTTATTTTAATATTTTTTTATCTCTAAATGTTTTTAATAGTTATTATAACATAAATGTGGAATTTTTTAGTTGGCTATATTTTTATAAATGATACTTTTTTTGTTAATGTAATGTTATGTTTATTATTGTTGATGTAACTATTTTTTTATAATTTACTGTTTTAAATGTAAAGCTGTACTATTCGCGAACATTTAAAATAAAATAAATCTACACATTGAAATAATCATCTTGCCAATATAGTTCGATCCAAATATTTCTGAGTTATATTTTTATGTCTTATCTCTAGTCTAGTCTCTTTTATAATCGGTAAGAAGTGACTAAGTGACATTCAATAAGATGAGATTAATATTTAATAAGACAATGACATATAATAAATCAAATAATCTGCGTTTCCATTCAGCTGGAGCAAACACAGTTTTGTGACATAATTTCATTTTCTCAGAATAAATTTGTTATAACGGAGCCAATAAAGAAATCGAATATTGAGTAGACAGATAAATGTTTTGCCTTTACCGTAAGGAGATTTCAAATAATTTATATTCTGAAGACGCGCGCTCTAAAAAGCTCAGTTTTTATTAGCAGAACTTATTTTCTTTATTGAGCTTTCTTTATTTATACCCTTAGGGTCTTCACCGTACAACAATGATTATACAATACATTGGTATTTATACAGACTTGTATATTTTTTTAAAAATAAATAAGAAAATATACCAGTATACTGTTTTTCAATATACCAGTTTTCCGGTAACAATGATTTTACTCTCTTTTATCAATTTACCAAAAACGCAATGAATTCACACCATTTTGAGTGTGTAAAAACTTACAACATTTTGAGTGTGTCCAAATACTTTTTCACAATATCTGGATTATCTCCAATTACAGGAGTTATTTTCATATTATTTTTGGCATCTCATCAAAAACTTCCATATTCTTCTTCTTTTTCATCTTTGATGAGATGTCAAAAATAATGTGTAAAAACTTGTTCATAAATCTGGGTTTTATCCATTTAGGAGGTATTTATACATTTTTGATATCTTATAAAACTGTTTAAAATTCTGGGTATGTACAGAGCTTATGAATTGTCATGGGCTGATGATGTGATTACTTTTACATATAATCGGTACTTTTTTGTATTAAAAATACATACATTATATAAGTTTTAATCACATTTTTTTCAGGGAATATTTGACGATAAATTTTGTTAACCTGTAAATTAAACAACGTACTCAAATACAATATACATGAATGTTTGTCATGCTGTTTTAATACCCGGTGGAATTGCCGGTGGTTTTGTTTAATTTGCATATTTACCAAAAGCAATTTGTCCCTGTCGATCTGTGTTTGTGGGTGTCTATAAATATTGCAATATTATATTGTATATGTGTTTGTATGACATCACAAGGGACTACATAGCAAATTATAACATTTATTCCATAATTAACCATAACAAAAAATAATAAATATGTGATACGTATCCTTGTATTCATAACAGTTAACTAAGAATTATAAAGAAAATGAAATTATACAGCAGTCTGAATTTAATGTTTTATGATAAATAGCAACATTAATTTTTTTACCTCAAGTAACAGATGACGTTATCATATACAACATTTTGAGTGTGTCCAAATACTTGTTCACAAAATCTGGATTATCTCCAATTACAGGAGTTATTTTCATATATTTTTTTTGACATGTCATTAAAGATGATGAAGAATATGGAAGTCTGGGCATTTACGGGGCTGACGACCGTCATAGGCTGGTTTAAGTGATCACTTTACACACGTGTAACATTCACCATATTTCTTAAAAGAAGTCAAATTCCAATATACACTCTAAAAGAAGTTGTGTGCGAAAACACGTCCGACTCCTAGCGTGGCTCGTTGGGTTCTGAATTCAATCATTTTAGATCTCAGCCTTAAGCCATAAAAATAAAATGATAGTTTATAATAATAAAGGAAAACTATTGTTATTGTACAAAATTTTTGTTGACAACGAATTGATGGTCTACATTTCAAATATTATTAATACGTGCATGATATACACAGAAAATTATTTATAATTTCAAAGCATTTTGGTTGGTTGGAAGATATTGCTTCATAGTTATAAAATTGGCAGAGTTTATATATTCCATACAAGATAGTCTTTATATATTTTCTCGCATAAAATACCCGTACCGGCAGTTAAAAAATGAAAACCTTAGGGAAAATATTATCAATATTAAAACACTATATTTACACTCCTTTCAAGTATAAAAGTGGTTTAAAAGCACCTCGGTCACATTTTGAGTTAGTCTTAAGCAAATATTCTGTCGATTCTAAGGTAATACGACCTTTTAGACCCTTTTTATACGACGCTCTGCTATTGTTGGTCCATCGACACACTCGAACGTAAATGTCCCTTAGACACGAATAAACCCAAGGATACAGAGTTCAGAACGAGCGAGCTTCCTGAAAAATAATGTTTTTTTAATATTTTATTTGTAACATACATACGAGTACCTATGTAAATAATACTTCAAGTAGTAGAATGAGAGGGAATGATTTTACGTAATGGAAGCCATCTTATTTTTTGACATCTCATCAAAGATGAAGAAGAAGTCTGGGCATTTACGGGGCTGACAACCGTCATAGGCTGGTTTAAGTGATCACTTTACACACGTGTAACATTCACCAATTCTACCCATTATTGACAACCACACTACTCAAATTCTTGGAAGTTCTATATATATGAATCAATTTAGAAACCTTGTTCTTAGAAACCAATAGATGTCTCTAGTGAAGTTCTAGTGATTCAAAAATGGGTAGAATTGGTGAATATTACACGTGTGTAAAGTGATCAAAGTGATCACTTAAACCAGCTTATGACATGAGATGTCAAAAAATAATACGAAAATAACTCCTGTAATTGGAGATAATCCAGATTTTGTGAACAACTATTTGCACACACTCAAAATGTTGTAAATGGAAGCCATCTATGTAATTAACTAACTAACTAACCATCACACATCTTTGTCAGTGGCAGGCAGAGAGAATAGAACGCCATACCACACTGTTTTTGTAAACATTCTTTGCCTCTTCCATATTTCTGCATCTCCTCATACATACTTGCCAATAATTCCGACTTTTGACCTGACCAATTTCAATTATTTGAAATAATATCAAACCACGTTTTTTGAGAATACTGCAGATTGCATTTCAACTGCATTCAGTCTATATCATCATTTTTTGCTAACTCCATGCTTCACATCCATGCATTAAGGTTCGTGCCATGAGACTGCCACTGTTATGCTTTTATTTGCTCTATCTGATTTTAGTGAACCATTTACTGTTTTTCCAGCTTCATTTTTTTTAAATATCTTTATTAATCTCTTATTGACATATACTTCCTAAATATAATAAATCATCTTCCTGTTTATCACCAATACCCAACCATTTATCTTATTCTAAAGCCAACTTTTCCGTCCTTTTTTGAAATTTTGATATACTCCTAAAAGATAAAATATTTAAGAAATGCGGGGTAAAATATCATAATTAAGAAAACCCTTATATCTTCAATTTCATAGTAGGTACATTATGAATGAAAGATTTTCCGAGATTTTCTCAATAAGGCTTCATTCAAGCTCTGTTGGTTCAGGAAATCCCTAACTAAGCTATCCGAGTAAAACTTCATTGAATGTGGTCCATACTTAAAGAGACATATTTAATATTATACAAAATATAGGGAGAGAATTGTACGACTTTAACGAGTTTGTATAATGATATTTCCGTACCTATCTTAACATTTCTTTATAATTAAAGATATTTAAAAGGACACCTTTAAAAACAATGACAATAATAAAGTACATTCGATACACTTTTATTCAAATAAATTACCCTTAAAAAAGTAATTTAAATATATATATATATGTCGTCACTCCATTTCAAACAAAGTATTAAATTAATTTTAATTTATTTTTAAAAAATGTAAAAAAATAAAAACACACATACTCGTACATACATATGTACGTATATTTGTATATACCCATCAAGCAACCTAATTTGTTATGTCGGTTGAGTGCTTTTGCTTTTTCATGGTTTTTTTTATCTATTTTTAAATAATATAAAATTATAAATTTATTTTTATATTTAACCATCACGTAATTCCATAAATTTGACGCTTAATCAGTATATATGAAAATTTGCAAAAAAAAACAGTATTGGAAACAGATTAAAAAAAAACAAATTTAAGATAATATCAGTAGTTCTCAAAATTAGTCACGTTTACGTTAATAAGCGTGATCTTTCTCCAGTGTTTTTTTTTTTAAACATAAATGAATATATTTCATAATTATTTATATATATTTCAATCACATTATTTCCACGCGTGGTGATAAATCTCACTTTTTTACATGGAAAAAATATTTTAAATATATGCTTTTTACGTTTGATGGAGTTTTCCTTCGTACTACGGGAATATGAATACCCCTATTGTATTTTTTCAGTTAGCCAATCAGCAATTAGATGTAGTAGTAAAGTTTTACAGGAAGATATTCAAATGAACGTTAGCTCGTTTGCGATTGGCATTGTACTGCTCTATTGAACTGTGAAAATGGAAATGGCTGGATTTTTCATGCGAAAATCGTTCTCGAGCGCTACGTGCTTTTTAAACCGACTAATCTTTTTTATTTTCAAAGTTATTACACGATATCGTCTAACATTGGGAAAACAATTGTTCGAACTGATGGTAAAATAAAACAAAAAAAACCTTTTGAAGTCTATATCAACAAAAAAATTGTAAAATAAAAAAAAAACTAACCAACCAACCATCATGGACGGTAAAAAATAATTAGAATTATGGCTGTATTTACTCAAAATTAAATAAAAATTTTAATTAAAAATTGATAGCAATTGTGCCACAAAGTGACTGCCGAATAGAGGTGTTCCTAGTATATCAGTCACAGGTACAAATACTATTAAGTCAAGAGATCATTATATCGTGATACTTGTATGGACCTGTAATACGTACAATATACTAGCCACTAGCCACTAGTCAAATCTCACAAATCTGTTTCAAACGAATATAACCAACGATAACATTGTCATAAAATATAAAACTAATTTTAGCTTATCAATGAATTGCTAGCCATTTGTTTTACATTGTATATTGTAAAGCTATCTCTTTCTTAGTCTATTGGATTATTAGAAATGAATGATCAAAAGAGACAAATATACATGTCGATGTCAGTCATGGCGTGTTAAATATCGCTAGGCTCAGGACTCACTGAGTTCAGAAATACGCGGAGATACGAAGTATCACAGATATTCCGATATTAAATAATTTAGAGTACCGCGTACCGCGGTGGCGCATAGTACGAGATACGGGGAGCATGAGCCAGAGTCTACCAGACTAGTGTCTGGTAGCAGCAAGCTTATCCTAGTATCTTGACATGGTGATATCGGTAATAGCGGATATCGCTAAGTAGCAGTCTAAACACACCACTACTGCCGAATCAATTAAAAAATAAAATATCATCATAACACGGAATTATTTTGAGCTTTATTTCAAAAGAACATAATAGTATAGACTTAAAAAAATAATATTTAACCTTAAAAATAACAAATTCAACATAAAATGTTAGTTCAGTGCACAAATACAATATTAAAGCTTCATTTTCCCTGTAACAATAAAGAGGTTTCGAAAGATTTAAATAAATCCAAATATAAATATATATATATATATATATTTATATACATATGTTTATATAATATATATATATATATATATATATATATATATATATATATATATATATATATATATATATATACATATGTATATATATATATATATATATATATATATATATATATATATATATATATATATATATATATATATATATATATATATATATATATATATATATATATATATATATATATATATATATCTATATATATATATATATATATGTATATATATGTATATTTATATATATAATAATGTTTGATGAAACTAATTACTATTTTTTTCTTATTCCAGGAATAGAAGGGGAGTACGAGTATAACGATAGTCAAACAAACGAACTAATAATTTCATGACGTTAAATTGTGCGAAATGAAAGCATTGTGTATTCTAACACTGCAGTGAAAATTGTTTTACAACAATGGAACAAATTGTTCAAACACAGTTTAATAAGAGCAAATATTTGTTCAAGTTAATTGTTCGACGCCGCGCGGGCCGTAAGTTATAATATTAAAACAGTGACGAAAAGTTAAGTTCAATGATAACAATGAACCCGTGTTTGGAGGACTTAAGTGGAAAAATGTGCGAGGATAATAAATGGTGTTTGAAAGTCTGTAGGACAAGTGGACGATTTGTTTCGAGAGATAAGCGTGGCGGACGGGTCGCAAATCGTGGATGGATTAGGGGAACGACCGCTCCTAGAAACGCAAAAAGCGGACCATCCGCTTCGATACGCGCAAATAATGGACTGTCTACTACAAGACAAGCAAACGGTGTAGTGTCTGCTTCGAGAAGCGTAAGTGGTAGACTGTCCACATCGAGACCCACAAACAGTAGACGGTCTGCCTCGAGATACTCTCACAGTGGACACACAAATATGAATCTACTTCCAATCCTGTTCTCCCTCTCTCTCTTCTGCGGGGCCATTAGGCTCGGGCTGTCGGCGAGCTGCAAGGATAACACGCCCTTAAACGAGAGGGTCAGAAGGGCGGAAATCGTGTTCAGGGGCGTGTTCATACCGAACGAGCATAAGGTAAGAAGCTCCAGGCCATAAATTGTAATTTTAATAATAGATGGTCCATTTAAAGCCGAAACTTGCAAGATTTAAGGTTTGGGGGTTTTTAACGCTGATTTAATGACTTTAATTGATGGAGCTTTAAGAGGTACTAAAAACTTTCGTTTCAGGAATTTTACATTAACCAAACAATATTTCACAAACAGTAACCAGAAAACGCTTTTAACTTAGTTATTTTGTGAAATGTATAGGCTTTTATTAAATAATTTACATCTTTCGTATTTATCATTAAATACACACGATAGTATGGAAATACCCGTGAATGTAAACACTTCAAAACAAAGGCCTTTGAAATGTAGTAATTACAGTAAATTATTTTAATTTAATCTTCCTGACGAACCTTGTGTTGTTAACAATTAAGTCATTATAAGAGTATTTATACAAGACAATACATCAGGCACTACTATTTTAGAGATATTCAAATAGTTACAATTATGTTACTATATATGACATGCTTTTAAAGCAAATGGTTTCATTTTTATCGTCCTCAAAGTTTTTAAATTTGCTATTCAATATGAAAATCACAATGTAATACAAATTAAAAACTTTTTCACATTTTTTTTAACCTTCAGCGAGATTACTCGACTAGGTACATTGTATAACCAATTGATGGAAACTTCCTAAATCATTTTCTTTTCTCGGCAGGGCGGCTCTGAATAAATCTTTTTCGGTAATATTTCATCACCAAAAACGAACTTTGGCCAAAAGAATTTATCCCCTACCTGAAATTAAGCTATGCCCAAGAATTTTAACCTATTCAATTTATTCAATTTCTGCTTTCAAAGAAATACTTTCGGCAGTTATACAAATCCCGATTAATTTTTTCCCGGTTAAAACAATTAAGCCTTATCGATTCACCCCCTTGGCGAGCGAAACTTTACTAATCTAAGTAATACTTTCAGGAACACGGCGTGGTTTTTTCCCTGGAAACAGTCTACAAAGGAGCTGATCAACTGGCGCAGCTCAGCGCCTTCTCCGGATCTCCCTATAACACGACTGACAGGTAATACACCAAAATTCCTTTGAAATCTCAATTTTTTTATATTTCTTTGAAGATTTAAGGCGGACAATAACTCAATTAACATTTTTCTTTCCGATGTGCTCTCGTTAAGTTGATCCATCAATATTCACATTTTGGGTGTGTCCAAATACTTGTTCAGATATCTGGGTTTCTCCATAAAGGAGTTATTTTTCCATTTTTTCCATTTTAATATACATATATGTAGTAAAATATGGAAATCTAGGTACTTACATGGCTTAAATACATCAACAACATTTAAAGTGTGTCCAAATACTTATTCACAAATCTGGATTATCTCCAATTAAAGGAGTTTTTCATATAATTATTAATATTTCATCTCACCAATAGATGTCTCTAGTAAAGTTCTAGTGATTCAAGAACAATGTTTAAAATTGGTTCATATATATTGAACTTCCAAGAATTTGAGTAGTGTGGTTGAAAATAATGGGTAGAATTGGTGAATGTTACATGTGTGTAAAGTGATCACTTAAACCAGCCTATGACGGTCGTCAGCCCCGTAAATGCCCAGACTTCTATATTCTTCTCCATCTTTGATGAGATGTCAAAAATTAAATACATCAACTTTATGGTGTATTTTATATGTTGTACCTCGTTTTATTTTAATAGGCACATACTGGTGTTTGAACATTTTGAGTGTGCCTAAATACTTTTTCAGAAATCAAGGTTTCTCCACAAATGAGTTTTATTTATATTTTTGACATCTAAACATAGAGGAAGAATAATTTGGAAGTCAAGGTTAAGTGATCACTTAACACGCGTATAGCATGCACTAATTCCACCCATGATTGATGGTTGTCACACACAACCGTCAATTGGTTATCACACTACTCAATTTTTGGGGTCGTAGATAATTATATTGATCTCATATAATATAACTCGTAATTCAGTAGGTACATGTGAGTTCACAACGTTTTTACGTGTTTTTTGCAATTTATAATGTGACCACATTATTTAACAATATTTGGAGTGTGTCTAAATACTTGTTTAAAAATTAAGGTTTCTCCACTAATGAGTTTTTTTTACATTTTTTACATCTTAATATATAGGGTCCGCCATCTAAAGTTTTTTTTTTCAACTAGTGCTTATTTCGTGAATGGTAACACTTAGCTCATGTCTGATTTGACAGATAATTAGTTTTATCCTTCCGCTAAGCGAATATGGTTGTGTATACGCTTGAACAACGCTGGGAAATATTGCGACATTCGACTTACAGAAGATGCCGATTTTGCCAAAAAAATCATCTTTTCGGATGAAGCTCATTTTGATCTTGGCGGGTATGTAAACAAGCAAAATTGTCGTATTTGGGGCACAGAAAACCCGCACGCATACATTGAAAAGCCGGTACACCCAAAACGAGTCACTGTTTGGTGCGGATTTTGGTCCAGAGGCATAATTGGGCCATTTTTCTTTGAAAATGAGCAAGGAGTGGCCGTTAGTCAATGGCGATCGTTATCGGGCCATGTTGAACGGATTTTTGTTCACAAAAATTAAAGAGGAGGATATTGGCAACATTTGGTTTCAACAAGACGGCGCTACGTGCCACACAGCCGAAGCTACACTCGATGTTTTGCGCCCCATTTTCAAAAAAAAAATGTTATTTGGCGGACCCTATATATAAAAAAGAATATAAAAATCTGGATATTTACAGAGCTTACCTGCTTGACCTATGGTAGGCTGGTTGAGTGATCACTTTACACACGTGTAACATTAACCATTCTACCCATGATTGAAAACCACGTTTCTTATATTTTTGGACTCCTAAACATTAATCCAAATATTTTTTTAAAATAATGACTTCAAAGTGAAGATAAAAAATAACTCTTTAATGAAGATAATCCAGATTTGTGAACAATTATTTGGGCACACTCAAAATATTTTAAATATGATATACATATATGCATACTAAAATTGTGAACGTTTATAAAGTTATCACTTAACCAGTCCATGATAAGTCGCAAGCTCTTTTAATACTCAGATTTACATACCATTCTTCATCTGTGTTGAGATGTCAAAAATGATCCATTAATATTTCCGAATCCTCGTCTTTCTCTCGCGTTAATTGTACAGGCGCTGCGTCAATATTCAGAGTTGTGTATTTTAATCTCCTACAGTGGGGTATTTGCAGATCGTTAATCATTTATCTGCCACCAGATGGCGCCGGTGTTGGCTGTTAAAAGGAGAGCGAGAGGAGAGCGAAAAAATATTGGTTTTGATCTCGAGAAAACCGCGTTAGGTGGTATTCAATTATGAGATTAACACTCCGCTACCACGCAAACACGTGTCGCTTATTAGATTTGACGAAGGTAGCATAACACAAATTCAATTGAGGAGAAACAAACGCGAGAAAAGAACGAAGTAAATTGTGTTGTATTAATCCGTTTGTCTTACTTATTGTTATTCGCTGTGCCGTAATAAATAACGGTTGTGATAATCTTTTCTCATGCTGAGAACAAAAATGAATTCTCTGATGAAGACCGGAGTAATACTGTATATCTCCCGCACATGAGGCGTTAATATATGAGGAAGATTTATCATATTAGCCTCACATTAATATAACAAAACAATTGTTCATAACAGATCACCACCAATGCATATTTCGCACACATTTTATCTTTTATCTTTTGATTGTAGGAAAAAAGAACTGCTTTAATAATAAAAAGTAAACAAGGAAACCTACAATATTTTCAATGAGTGATATTTTCAATCATTGATATTTTCAAAATGATATAATTTTGTTTAGCTTTGTTTACTTTTTTCAGTCAATAATTTATTATGTTTAACAAAATTTTGAGTGTGTCCATATACTTCATAAAAAATCTTGGTTTTTCCATTAAGGGTTGTCAATCATTTTATAGTGGTGAATGCTACACGTGTATAAAATGGCCATTCAATCCATCCCTAGATGAAAACCCAGGTTTTCATGTTTTACTTCATATTTGTTGGGACATCAATACATACAATACTGATTGTATTGTATGTATCAATCAAAGGAGTGTGGTCCCGTGGTTAGTGTCACCCTTGAGTCAGAGTTTCTCGGTTCAAACCCACTCTACCACAATTTTTATACCTATCTCTAATAATGAGCTGATTAGGCTTACATAAATAAAATGAAATCGAAGTATTTTTGTGAATAATAAAAAACACAAATATTTCAATTAAATATATTAAAATATATCCATTATCTGAATTTTTTCTATAATAATGACACCAAAATAACATTGTTAGAAAAGTTTTATAAACGTTATTTAATTACGAACTTGTGTTATTTTACAAACTGGGAAACGCCTAATATTTTGATTTTCAATTAATATGCAGTTTATATTTTGACCAGTTATTTTTATTAACAGCATTCAGATCATGCATTCAAATTTTAAAAAAGTCTACGTTAAATAAAAGCTTTCTTAATCCAATCAAAGATAGCTGTTATGAACTCAAACATTGGAACGTGATAAGATTAATCATATTCGAGTATGTATGAATTCCTAAAAAAAATGAGTAGTTTGGTTATCAATCATACGTAGAATGGTGAATGATAGACCTGTGTAAAATGATCACCAGTCTGTGATAAGTCGTAAGCCATGTAAATACCCAGACTTTCATATTCTTCTTCATTGAGATGTCAAAAAATATATAAATGACTCTTTAGTGGAGAAACCCAGGTTTGTGAATAAGTATTTGATATCACTCAAAACGTTATTAAGTATGTGTCTTTTAAAATGAAACGAGGTACAATATACATAAATACAACAACTTTGTCATGTATTTATTTTTAAACATAAATTTATCTCTTTTCCTTACCTCTTTCCCTTCAATATACAAAAGTATCTCTTCTAATTCATGAAAACACAAAGCGACAATGAAAACACAAAATGTTTATCACATCGTACGTTTTCAGTTGAAATATCATATTTCGGAATTTTCGGTCCTTATAAGTACACATAATACGTAGAATGAAGCGCTTTAAAGATTGTGTAACGTGAATCTATTCTGAAGACCTAGAAATACGTTTTATCTTGAAGAGAAACCTGAATCTTGGGTCTTTCACGCTGCCGTATATGGATACTCTTTCTAAAGACGGCTTCGAATGGGATAGGCCTATTTTCACAATTTATTTTCCGTCGCGCCAGCGTTTCAAAAGTGAGATTTAAAATAAATACACGAGTAGCGGTTAGGCTGTTCAGAAATGTGCTTCAGCCCTAAGAAACTACTTTTACGTAAAGATATAAAGCTCATTCATACTTAAGCCGAGTTTTTTTTCTTTAACAAATCTCATGAGACGTTATACTAGAAATAGTTTAAATTATAAAAAAATTAAATGTAAATCATACAACCAGAAATACGATAAAATTAAATGAATACAACATACTTATACAATGAATTAAATATCTTTTATCAATCACATACTTACGAATAGTTAATGTATTTGTCTTATTCGTCTTGTCCTTTTGTCTTAATAATATGCCACTAAATCTGATTCTTACACTCTATTGCCTCATCAATTTTGTCATCCGCGTACCTTTTTTTGCACATCATATCTCCAATTTAAATTTTTCTTTTTCAAAAATAAGAACCGCTGATCGTTACCTCTTGAGAAAATTTTAATTCTTGGGTGAATTTCGAAAGAAGGGGAAAGCATTGTCAAACGAAGATAAAGTTGAGTAGGTTAAAAAGTTACCTAATTTAATGTACCAAATTACGCCCTGCAACAATGCGTCAAAGGTTTTATCAAATTGATGATTTACGAGAGAGTTTTGAGGGGAGGCTTGCCGCGATAAATGGCTGACAGAAATATAATAAACGACTCGGTCGGCCCGTCTCGCGAGGTAACTGGGTAATTTCCTCCAATATTACAAAGTGATATCTGATATGAAGCGTGAGATGATGATGAATTAGACCCAAGTACCTATCTTATTAAGATAAGCACCGCGAAAAATTCTGTTTTACTTCCGTTTTCAGTGTTCAAAAGTAATAATGATGGCAACATCTGCCCTACGGAATTTTCGCTTTCAGCAATTTTTCAGATTAACTCGCTTCGTAGGATTTAGTTTTTTTTTGTGTTGAATAATGTTACCTTTCCGTATAATAAAAAGAGATGAAATATTTCTGTATGAAAAAAAAGATTTCTCACTTTTACTTACTGTTGAGTAATATATCCAAAATTAAACAAGGTTTATTGGATTGAATTCTACACTTATTTATGTACATGTTAATATGTGGCGCGTTTCGTCTTATTAAGACATTATCTAACACTCTGGAGTGTTTGATTATGTCTTAATAAGACGAGATGCGTCACATATTAACATATACATAAATAAATGTAGAATTCAATCCAATAAACCTTGTTTAATTTTGGATTTATTACCCAACAATTCAATGTGGAATTCTACCAACTGTCTGCAGTTACAATAAATATACTTTTACTTATTTCTGTTTAATATATATAATATATTTATATATATTAATATCTTATAAATAAAACACATTTTTTATTGATACCTTTTTAATTGCCTTTATTTCTTTATTCAAAACCCAATTGTTTGTTTGAGTTAATAAATTTAATGATTTATTTTTATGTAATCAGATATTTGAATGAAATGACAGCTGGATGAATTTATCATATTAAACTATTGATAATTAATATCATGCGATTTAAAACATGAGGGTTGAGTTCCAGATTAAGCAGTTATATTAACTGATGAAAATTTATTTCATATTTCTACATTAAATATGTTATAAGATTATAACCAATATTTTTAGCTTTTCTACTTAATTTTTATTTGACCAGCGACCGGGTTTTGTCGTTACCGACATCATCAGACTGGTGGGAGGCTATATAAATTGTTATATTATACATAAAACAAGGCAGGAGTTGATAACCATGATTTGATATAATTTTGTTGAGAAATTAATTTAATTTGAGTGAATTTAAGTCAAATCAAATTATATATATAGTTATTTCAAATTAAATTAATTCCACAAAAAAAATATATCAAATCATGTTTATCAACTCCTGCCTTGTTTTATATATAACATAACAATTTGTATAGCCTCCGACCAGTCTGATGATGTCGGTAACGACTAAACTCGGTCAAATAAAAATAAAGTAGAAAAGCTAAAAATATTTGTTTTAATCTAATAATATATTAAAATGCAATTCCATCACAAAGTATCAGTGGATAATATAAATCTTTTAAAAATATGTATCTTAGTAAAAACACATCAAAAGTTAATTGAACATATCAAAAGAAGATTTGTAAAATATTATTCTGTGTCACATCATTGACATCTGTTCAAATATCTTCAATATCATTTTGAAAATTTTCCAATTTTTTCCGAAAACATTAGTTTTAAAATCAGAGGGATGAAGACATGAGGGAGTAGACATTTATTTGTGGGAGACGAGGGTGTAGTTGAATGGGATTTATGTACATCATAAATAAAATTTTACTAAAAAGATACTTTTATTAAGAACATATTATTTTTTGACATCTCATCAAAGATGAAGAAGAATATGGAAGTCTGGGCATTTACGGGGCTGACGACCGTCATAGGCTGGTTTAAGTGATCACTTTACATACGTGTAACATTTACCAATTCTACCCATTATTGACAACCACAATACTCAAATTCTTGGAAGTTCAATATATATGAACCAATTTAGAAACCTTGTTCTTGAATCACTAGAACTTCACTAGAGACATCTATTGGTGAGATGTAAAGAAGCTTTTTTACTAAGCAGAAACTCTTATATTAGTATGTGAGATCCGAATCCTGGATTATAATCACACACATGAGTAACGCCAGAAAATACTATTTTCATTTTTATTATTAAGCTTATAATTTGACCAGATAATTTATTTACAACATTTTGAGTGTGTCCAAATACTTGTTCACAAAATCTGGATTATCTCCAATTACAAGAGTTATTTTCATATTATTTTTTGACATCTCATCAAAGATGAAGAATAGCAATGTTAATAATAATGTTATTCTTCTTCATCTTTGATGAGATGTCAAAAAATAATATGAAAATAACTCCTGTAATTGGAGATAATCCAGATTTTGTGAACAAGTATTTGGACACACTCAAAATGTTGTGTATTAAGAACGTTTTAAAAGTTATCTTCATTGATTGAATTCATATTTTATTTCAAAGTCATGTATTTGACGATGGTTTTACTGTACATTGACACGGATATATCATCTGATATTCATCTGGTATTTGTCATATTCTTCAATTCCTTATTATGAGTATTAAAAGGGCACTGCGAGGATTCATTGGGGCAGTCGAATGTATTTTAAATAAAAATGAAGGTGAAAAAGTATGCAATGGAAAGGGAATTCGGTGTGGTGTCTAACTACAGTTGTTTTCGTCAACAGGTGAATAGTAAAAACTCGAATTAGTAACACATTAAATTTGTAATACATTGAGTTTGCAACACATTAAATTTGTAACAAATTGAATTTGTCACCCATTGAATTTGTATCTCTTTCAGGCAGGTGAACCTGAGCGTGCCGGCAGGGCTGAGGTCCTGTTTCGCGGCGCAGCCCCGCACCAAGTCCGGCGCGGCGCCGGCCCCCCGGGGGCTGCTGGTCGTGGCGCGCGGGGGCCCCCTTAGGGCCTCCGCCCCACCCCGGCTCTGGTCAGAGCAGCTGGAGTCTGCGATTCTGCACGAACTGGGTAAGGCGACACTACTTTGAAAATTTTGAAACTTTTAAAATTGAATGAGTCTCCATGGAAAATATATGGGTAGATATAGATTTATACATGTACATTTATCACCCAATAAGTCTCAAAAAAAGAGTACATTGTTTTTAAATGCTCGGCTTTATTCATAAACATACTTTCAATTACAAGTGTTACATTTCTTGCAGCGCTCCGTAAACTCTTTGAATCTGTGTAAACCAACTGTCAGAATGCCATAATTTTTTTTGACACTATATGTGTGAATGTATATTTATACATATATGTATATATATATATATATATATATATATATATATATATATATATATATATATATATATATATATATATATATATATATATATATATATATATATATGTATTTATATATATATATATATATATATATATATATATATATATATATATATATATATATATATATATATATATATTTATATATATATATATATATATATATATATATTTATATATATATATATATATATATATATATATATATATATATATATATATATATATATATATATATATATATATATATATATATATATATATATATATATATATATATATATATATATATATATATATATATATATACAATATATATATATATATATATTTATATATATATATATATATATATATATATATATATATATATATATATATATATATATATATATATATATATAAATATATACATATATATATATATATATATATATATATATATATATATATATATATATATATATATATATATATATATATATATATATATATATATATATATATATATATATATATATATATATATATATATATATATATATATATATATATATATATATATATATATATATATATATATATATTTATATATATATATATATATATATTTATATATATTTCATCCAATAGAGGGTTCATTGTCTTGTTATAAAATATGTAAATACAAAAAAATATATACATATCTTAAAATTACTTTATAATAAATAAAACTATCACAAAAATGCAATAAAATATATTTTTCGTATTTTTTTTAACAGTGTACTATCGTGCAAATAATTCTTAATTAATTTATGAGTTTGAAATTCCCGAAACTTTAATGAAATAATATAACAAAGTTTATTTTACTCGTTAAAGGCCACTTTTTTATTGAAATTTATTGTAACACGTGTCTTTGTGAATTTGATACCATAAAAGTGGTATTTACCAAGTAAACATTGCATTTAAATATTATTAAAAAAAAACAAATATTAAAAAAATTGTCGATGTCATGTATCCTTATTTTATAAGACATTTCTTAATGTTATTTTTTCTCAATATGCTTTTTCTCTTGATAATTGCAAGTTAGATAGATGCAAATTTTAGTCCCATTGTTTGGTTCGTCGTGTTGATATATTGTACTATAATATACGAGACATGCGTTGTATCCAATTAATTTCTAATAATACCGTCAATATGTCTAACCATGAAAATGAATTGACTCTCGTATTATTGTACAAATTCCAGTTATCTGAAGTTATAATTTCGGAATTTTGCCGCTTGGGGCGCATCGGTTTTCCAGGAAAATTGCATTATTGGATCAGAAAACCGCATCCAAAACAAATAGTTCAACTCTCAGCACAGTTAAAGCGACCGCATGCATAAGTATTATAGACGATCACGATATTACGATAATAAAGGTTTATCGGTAATGCAGCCATTGGCGTTATAAAACTGGTAAATAACCGTAACAATTAGCTTTAATTTTAGGGGGATATAATGGTTTGTTTATACGTTTTAAATACAGTCTGATTTTATTTCACGATATTATCTAGTATAAAACTTTAATGCTACGTTGCGATTTGTACCTAAAAAATAACGTTTCGAACGCAATTTTTGTATCGTACTGTTTATCTAATTAAAAAAAATATGTTCGAAATTGTAAAGCAATTCTCAGATTGCTTTAAAATTTGAATATAACGTTTAAGTTCATAGAAACACTTATTTTTACTTATTTAAAATGAAATAAAAATACTGTTATAAATTTTACTGTTGTTAGGTGGAAACGTGGACTATCGGGTAAGCAGAACGGGGGTGGCTATTTTTTAACTCTAATGCATAGAATTGACATAGGAAGGATATACGTAGTCTGAATGCAGTTGAAACGCGATCTTTCAGACGAATGTGTGGTAAAACTATGTATAATAGATGTTCGAATGGTAATATAAGGAATGAATATAAGGTTGAGATAAGCATTACAGATGAGATAAGCATTACAGATAAGCATTACAGACGAAACCCGGTCGCTGGTCAAATAAAAAAAAGTGGAAAAGCTAAAAATATTGGTTTTAATCTAATAATGTTTTAATCTAATAATATATCATTACAGATGATATTAAGAGAGGTGTGTTGAGATGGTTTGGGCACGTGAATCGAATTAGTAAAGAACGAACAGTAAAATAAATTTATATGGGTATACAATAAAATAATATATTGAAGTTTTCTCGTTCTCTTATTTCAAAGGTTTAAGCAGGAAATGAGTGAATAAATCAATGCGGGAGTTAGTTAGAAATTTCATTAACATATATACTTATGTACGTTTAAATCTACTGATGTCAGATAGCAATTAGGTAGATGGTACAAAGTTTCACTCCTAACTAATACTTTACTTTACGATCTACGTACATTTGAACGAACGTGGAATGAGAGCAATCGTTTGAAGTATTTATTATCTAAAACAAAGTTAAAACACGTAATTCTTAGCGAGAAGTAAATATTAAATATTCCGTAGTAATGACTTTACAAACGCCTGTTTTCAGCATCCAAGCAAAAGACATCCTTTTAAGTTAATAAGTCAATAAACTTTATTTCAAAATTTAAAAATGATTATTTTGCTTAGCTCGATGAACTTTTTTTGTCAAAAATTAATTATTATTCACCTTTTCAGACAATCGATCGTTCACCTTATGCATGATTTCAATAAATGTATCAATATTACAGGTTAAAATTTGAGATGAAATGTCCATCTTGAGTGGCGTCTTCTTTTATATTATAACGATAGAAGTTTCACTTCACCTATAATATATTTTTAGTCAATTAGAACCATGAGTAAGTCTAAACGTTCCATTTAAGTATTTTTGTGGTAGTAATTAAAAACGATTTAATTGTGTTTTTATTAAAATTCAAAAGTAATATGATTAGCAAAAATTATTGAAACCGAAATTATAAAACGTTTATTAGACCAATAACAAAATTAATAAATTGATTATCTAAGACTTAAAATACTACCGCCTCCGTAGTGCTGTATTCAGCACATTTGTCTACCACTCTGGAGGTCCAGGTTTGATTCCTGATTGGGTAAAAATAAATGGAACTGATTTTTATTCTTATATTTATTTATTATTACCTTGACCTGGTACCTGAAACGTAGCATGATTAACTTTCATTCGTGTTAAAAAAATACTAAGACAATACTGCTTCTATACAATTCAGTGCGCCATTGCGTGCGAAGGGTTTCAGAAAAAAATATTTTATTTTATATGTCAATTTTTTTATTTCATTTTTTAATATTGTAAATTTTATATAATTTTTAAATAATTGATTTGGTGAGATTTAAGATAGAAACTTATTTTATTTTGTTGAATCTCATTAAGACAATAAATAGTTTTTAAAGTGTCAATTTCATATTTTTCATATATTACAATTTAAAAATATTATTGTTTATTTAAAGTATACAAAAATACATCATCATTTTCCAATGCAAGATGAGCATTTTAAAACCTCATTTTAAAGCGCCAGGGGGGAAAATTACATCAATTTTAATGCTGTTCTAATTTGAACATTACCATTTTTGACTTTGTATTACATCCTGGGGTAAAAACACGGCGGATATATATTGATAGCCATATTAGGACCATTCGAACTTATCAGAGTGTTTTGTTTTAAAATCTTAATTGGTAATATCTGAAAAGCTCATCAGGATGATAGGGATATTTTTGTTCAATTCTAGTAGCAAGTTGAAAAATAATAGCTTAAGTTATATTGGGTTAATTTTTAATTAGAACACATGTTTACTTGAATATGTGAAATGGAGGCATCGTGTTATATTCACATTTTCATTATAATACTATCCGTGCAACCTTAAAGCAAAGTTAGGGATGATAAAATTGGAAAATTATGTATGGTTATGAATTAATAAAATTCAAGCAAGGTAAAATGCCTCGAAACTGATATTAAAATTTCAGACTTTTTGGTGTATTTCTATTGAAACTTGGAAGAGTAATTCGCCCTAATTATAAGGACCTTCGAGTTCTACCTCATGTGATGCTTAAAGTAGGAACGTACAAAAAACATTTTTACTTATTTCGAATTTGATGCGTAAAATGGTAATCAAAATTACTATCATGCAAAATGTATATTAAGTTATATACCCTTGAATACGTCCGTAAATTGATTATTAAAAGATGAGTTAGTACAGTTAAAACATTTAGATCTTTATCAAATCTTAAATCTGCCTCCTTTTTGTGCTATTCCACTATTTATACAGTATAGTACACATACATGTATATTTAAAAAGGTAAATTATTTTCAAATGAACGCTAAATTAAATAAATTTTTGAAAGAGTAAAAAGAAACTTTTGTAAAAAAATATTTTGTGAATCCAAAATACAAAATTATCTTTAAATGAATGTTGAATGAAAGCATTTTATTGAAAAAAACAATTTAAATATTAATAAAATTCGAATGTTGAATGACGCATCTTTTTCATCAATATCTTTTTTTTTCGAATGATAAATTATAAGGTAAAATAAAAAAATATTAATAAAATAAAGAGCTTATTTTTATCTAATTTTTTAAAATAATTGAATAATATTATTCATAGAAGCGCTATTGATTGACCAAAATGCTTGTTTGTTTTATTTTATTTTAAATACGTTAAGTTACTTAAAAAAATCAACTAAACATTACTAAAAAATAAACGTTGGTTATAAATTAACTGAGATTTATTAAATGAGATATTGCACAAATAAATTAATTCACAAGGGTATTCATAATTATTATGAATATTACGAGTATGATCCTTATATACTTACTTTAACATTAATTAACTTTTATAATTTTGACTGGTTTCGAACCAAACAGCTTCTTCAATGGTAATTAGTACTTGCACTTGACTTTTATATGCAATATGCAATTGACAAAATTTAAAAATTTTGAAGACCTTGGATGACAGTATAGTTGATTTCACTTCATTCATTGAACTTAATTTAATATTTTGTATGTACAAACCACATGAGCCTTAGAAGCTTGCATATTTCATATCTAGGCTTAGAATAAAGATAAATAAATTAATTAATGACTGTTATCATTTATTATTCGCTACATTTTAAAAATATCGATTTTCGTTATTTAGTGAAAAATAATTCAATGTTAATTATATTCGTATTTATCCGCCTCTGTAGTGTAATGGTCAGCACGATCGGCTACCGTTCTGGAGGTCCCGGGTTCGATTCCCAAGAGGGTAAAATAAATATAAGTGATTTTTTCACTGTAATATTTATTCAATACCCTGGACTGGTACCTGAAGCGGAGGGCTGATCACCTTTCCTTCATGTGTAAACGATCAAGATAACACTGCGTTTATATGAAGCAGTGCCCTATGCACCATTGGGGTGCAGTAAGGGTTTTATTTTTATTATTATTTATAGAATCCTTGTTTTTAATTTCATTAATCAAGCAATAATCGCAATGATTTATTTGACAAATGAAAAACTAATAATGGCGATAAAGATACAATTAATCAAGTTGTAGCAAGAATTTGAAAGCCTCCCGGACTTTTAATTTACAAAAAAATAATACGTCAGGTGAGAAAGATAAAAAGGTAACTAATGTTTTTTTTTTTTGTAAAGTAGATATAAATACTTTTTCTTATCTCTGCTATTGTGTTCCTTTCTCTGCCCTTATTTCTTGTGCGATGTTCTGTCGTTGATAAAACAGGATAAGTTTTTCGTGGGAATGGACCGTAGATTTATCGCTTTGACCCAAAGCAAAACATTGCTACGCAAAACTTAACCAACTGCCAATTAGAAAAAAAAAATTCAAATAATAAACGGCTGTATTTTCATCAATGTAAAATAAGTTTTTTTAAATACTACATTTATCAGATATAAAATAACCTACTGTACATATATATAACTACCGTTATATTTGGCCACCTCCGTAGTGTAATGGTCAGCACGCTCGGCTACTGTTCTGGAGGTCCCGAATTCGTTTCCCAGGGGGGGGTCAAATAAATAAAAGTGATTTTTTACTCCAATATTTATTCAATATTACCCTGGACTGGTACCTGAAGAGCAGGACTGATCATCTTTCCTTTATGTGTTAACGATCGATATAACACAGCGTTTTTGTGATGCAATGCCCTATGCACCATTGGGGTGCACATAAGGCTTATGTAAATATGAAGAATTTGTCACTGCTCTAACTGTCTATACATAAAATCACTTGTGTTGTTCCAGCTGGCGGTTATGTTTTTATAACCTCACAACAAAGAAGAAACGATATATTATTTTACTTCGTTTTATTAAATATTATTTTAAATAATATTTTGATTTTTAAATCAATACATGATCGCACTAGAGAAACAAACATGGATGTTAATATGGTATCAATTCAAAATCTCTTTGATTTGTGATTAGAAAAATGTTGACTCGTATTTATGTCAAATACAATATTCTTTAAGGTCTGTTTTTTCGATTTTTTATTATTACACAGAGCTTAATACATAAGCTCCTATTGAATTTGTAAAATAATGTACTTGACCAAATTTATATCAGAGAATAAAGTAAAATATGCAAAATTTGTTCATTAATAAAACTTGCCAACTTACTGCAAACAATGCTTTGAAATTTAATGAAATTTAAATTAAAACTTTTGGTTGGTATTTTGTTGCTTAACTCCGCACTATTCGGGGGTAAACTTCTGTTCACCGCTGGATTATTTATGACGCATAAATTAGCCAACAGTCATCACCAGTTGTGAAGTATTTATGGATCCAAACACTGGTTAACTCTGCAGTATAACACGTCCGGTGAACTTCCGACAGATCCTAAGTATGCATCAGCTACACGTGGCATCCGAACAGACTTCACAATTAATCTCGCAAGATTAACCGGACTTACGATATAAATGAAAACAATAATAATTTATGTGCTTTTGCATTAATGAAATCAGTACTTAATTCGTCAAGACTTTTTTATTACTTTAATCCTTTTAATACTAATAATAAATTCGTATATTAATTAATTTCGCAATCACCATGTGTGTGTAAAAATCCATTTTTATTTTGAAAATACCACTATTTATTATAATATATTTGGAAATGTATTTCAATGCATTCCAAATATTTAAAAAAAATACGGTGTACGAATGCGTCTTCAAAAACGTGTCACAATAGATTTTAGAAAAATAATACTATTTACCAAGTGAAATTTAGGAAATAAAACACTATACGAGTAAAAGTCCATTTTTTACTGATGATTTTTATACTGAGTTTATTGATGTACACACGAATAGTTTTGAGAACAACGAATGTTCGCATCAGTGGCTGATAATCAAACAACTATCAATTTATATTATCTAATAAAACACTGCCAGTTTGCATTTTCACCTCTTGATCCAAACTTTTCAGTTCTGGTTTCAACAGTCATGTTTATATTTAAAGAAAAATAGTACGTGTTATTTTTATACATAAATTGAATGCTAAATCAATAAATATAAAAAAAAGTCATGTGATTTTCTCAGAAAACAAAATGTTTATTAATTTGATTCATAAAACATCATTTTTATATTATTTCAATAAAGAAATTGCAATAATGAGACTTCACCGAGTTTTTCTTAAGTAAAAAATAGGAAAATCCTCCAGTGGGCTACTATGATACCCACCTCACCCACAACGAAGAGTTGATACTCCCAAGAGCAAACAGTAAATACGGAAGTAGAACATTTCAATAAATAGTTCCTTCCGTTTTTAATTTGTTTCCGGCGGAGGTAAGAGGACAAATGAAAATATGGAGCGAAAGTATAATAAAAAATGACTTAGCGATCAAAAGTTCATATGAGTATGTATATATTTATATTTCGCGTATATTTTATTTTTGTCACTTTTTCAAATGAATTTATAAAGAAGCAAATAGATAAATCGGCTAAAGCGCTAAACTGACAGTACACAACGGAGTCAGTATGGAAAAGCTTTAATGTATGGATGTGAAGTATGGAGTTGGCAAAAAAAGGATGCAAGAAGGCTTAATAAAAGCAAAATGCGATACCTTAGACAACTGTGCTGCAAAACGATGTTAGATAGATGTTAGAAAGGTTATAAAGGAAAATATTGCAAGTCTGAAATAATCGTTATAAGTAGATATAATTGAGAAAAAATAGGTTTGTTCATATGGTTTAGGCATGATTCGGATCGATTGATTAATTAAAGAACAGTCAAACAAACTTATGGGCGAATGTAGTGAGAAATGGAAGCAGAGAAAGACCGTGGAAAACTTGGCGTGAAGTATTTCGACTACTTGAAAGTGATTTAATTTTAATGACCTGATGATGGAATGATTATTCCGAAACCGGTAGTCGCAAATTAGTGTTTATAAAGTGGTAATACACAAAGTGAACGATGAATGATAAGGAGTCTGTTATACGCATGTTAGATTAATAAATTTTATTTTTATATATTTTTTTATGAGAGTGTCATATTTTATATTGGAATTTCATTTCTTCACCGTTTTATTGGATCATCTTTATGGATGAAGCAGAACACGTCAAAACGATGTACGCTTTAAGTTATGAAGCTCTGGGTAATACTTGACGTAGAGGCTTCACCTTCTAGTACATAACATACATAAACATAGTATGGAAACATGTCTTATCTCTCCCTGACAGCTCATCAGCGAATATTATGTATACTTTTCCATTTTCATGAAAATGCAAAGTAAAATTTGCTTTCAGGAAATAAATCGTGAACATGATATAAAAGTTTTAAAAATATAGTATGTTTTTTTTCTATTATGTTTATTTTTTATTTCGCTCGATCTTTGTAGTAATAAGAACTTTATTATGGTATGCTGAAGTAAATACTCATTTTAATTGACAACTGGGGCAAACTAGTTGTAGCAAATCAGTATATTACAAAGCTTAGAAACGATCAAATAAAGATCATTTTTTCATTAAAAAAATTGAGCTTTAAAAAAAATAGGTTTGAAATATATAAGTTTTATCAGATTTCATTTGATTTTTATTAAATAATATGGAAGAAAAGCATTTAGTTTTTAAAAATTTCTAGATATTATGAGGCCAGTTTTACTTTTACTTATGCATATTAAAGTTATCGAGATGTTTTATTTGATTAAAAAAATCTTGGGTAAAAAACTAAATTTTAACGTTATAAAGTTTTCAAAAAACAAGAAAAACACAAATTTTCTTACGTAACTTAATTGTAATAAACGTATTGAAATATTATTAATAAGAAAAATTAATAATTATAGTTCAAAAGGTGAAAATTGAATTCATTGTTTTAATAATAACGATTCATAAAATACTCCCTTATTTAGGTGAAGAAGAATACAGAAGTTTGGATATTTACAGGGCTTATGACCTGTCAAAGGCTGGTTAAGTGATTACTTTACACGTGCAATATTCACTATTCAACCCATGATTGAGAATCACATTTCTCAAATTTTTAGAACTCTCAGATAATATATATGATCAATCTTATGACACATAACATAAAAAACTTTTTGAGGAGACCGTTTTTAAAATGAAAAAATACAATAAAATATAAAAAAATAAATATCCAGCTACTTTTTACTGTTCAACAGATCTTTTTAGGTAAACCCTGAATATTTTTTCTCCATTTTAAAAATATTTAGTGTTTAAAAAAATAGTTTAAAAAAATTATTAAAAATAGCAAAATCAACACTTTCTGCCCTATAGCGGGTAAATATTAAGTTAAAAATATGCCGCTTTTGCTGGGATAAAGTACATTTTCTGGGCATTCCGAAAACATGAAAAACTAAAAATTGTGGATTTTTGATAAATGACGTTGTTGAAAGGAGTGAACGATATGAGTTCACAACAGAAATCTATGTAAGATTGAGAAACCTTTTATTTAGCAGAGACCTTTGACCCGCGAAAGTTGTCTAGTTCGCAAATGTCAAATATGATTGACGTACGACGCCATTCGCAAAAATTATGATATCTTTCGAAAAGGTGATTCATTTTGTACCACCCTGTATAACATTTTGTTCAACGAATAATTTTAATTCCTCTTTTAAGTTTTTTTTGTTTTAGTTGACACGTGGTAATTACCGGTGCAATTTGCAAGATGATTTTTGTTTGTTGAAAATGCCGACAAATATTTTACAGATGTAGGTCGGCTTTGAAAGATTAATGAGTGGTATTTTTAACAAGAAAAAATATTTAGAAAGAGTAATTTTTTGAAGACATTTTGCCTGAAAGCTTTTTACCAGTATGTTTAAAAGAGCAATACATGCTTGTTGAAATTAATGTATCAAGTCAGTTAGTGTCGCGGACTCTTGACCCAGAGTTTCTTGGTTCGAATCCACTCTACCACCTATTTCTAATAATGAACCACATAGGCTCAAATAAATATATAGAAAGCAGTCCTACCGCATGTCCAGATCTGATACAGAAGCATCTAGGCTTCCTGGCAGATCTGCTCTTGCAAAGCATTTTTTTTTTTGCGAAATTTATTGAAAGTGTGAAACAAAAGAAAGTTGTATCCCGATTTTACTGTGAATTTACAATTAAAAGCTTTCAATATCCCTGTCACTGCCAATCTAAACAAATACAAGTTTGTAAAGACTATCACCAATTTTTTTAGAAATACCCTGGTGTATTTTTGTAAATCACAAACTTTGTATTATGTATGTTGATTTATGTAATTAACTTACAAATCTATCTTTGGCGAGTATTGTGACAAGATGTCCCGACATTTACTCTACGACCGGAAGACGCTAACGACCTATTTTGTGACGGCAGATTCTAGAGCATTTCTCAATAAAAAGATCGATGTTTCGCGTCATCGCCGCAAGGTAATTATCACCTTAGAGCAAACGGAAATGAAACAGCGGAAACCGGATGTAGCGGGGCGCAAAGCGCGGGAAGCGGAAGCCGGCGGGGCGGGACTCCCCGAACGATTCTGTGGCGGCAATCCAATTATGGGAAGTGCCATCATGGCCGATCCCATAATGTGTATGTGTATAGCGCCACCTAGCGACCCGACACGGTACTACGAGGAACACCCGCCATTTTGATTGGTCGCTTCTTGTAGTTTGAATCCTGAACACTAGAGGGTGCTCTTAATTAATGCATTATGTATGCAATACACTTAATTAATTAATTTTCTTGAACAACATGATTTGGGGATCGAAGGTCATAATAATCTTTTGCCTAAATCTAGCAATCAAAAAATAAAACATGTTTCAATTACAATTAAAAAAAAAACAAATACTTAATAATAAAATAAGAAAATTGTATTAACATGTAAGTATTTTGACTCAACACAGACCATGCCTAGAGAGCCGTTATACATATAGTATAAAAAAATGTATGTATCCATGAATAAATAAATAAATAAAATAAAAAAAGATAAAAAGAAAAAATATTTTACAATAAAAATAAATGATATATTTTAATGTTAAAAAAAAGTTATAATAAAAAAATATTTGAAATCGTTTTGAATTCATTATGAGGATATCTAAAATATTAACAACAATGAGAAATTTCAAGAAATTAACGATAATTAACCTTTTCCTTATCATTCATTGTTCACTTTGTGTAATACCACTTAAAATAATGTTACATCACCATACCACAAAAATAACAATGCTTTTAATATGCAAAATATAACGATATATTATTCAGGTTGTTGTCTATTGGAAGGATGTGGACTATGTGTTGTGTCCCAATTTTCCTTTGTTCAAAATTTTAAATCTCCTTAAGTAATTTTTTGATTGCTTTGAAGTTTCAACACAACTTTGCACTCATAAATGAGCGCACTTTTTTGTGATAGGCGCTTTTACCTGTGACAGGTAAAAACACCCTAAAAAAAATGTTTTTGCCCGCATTGACGGCATTTTTCAACACACGTAATTATTAAACATGCACGTGGCGAATAGCATGCTTCTTGAAATGTGCTCCTTGTTGGCATTTTATTGTTTTAGATTTAACTATTGTTCCATAGATTTCTAATGTTTTCGTTGCTTCACAAGCATTGTGAAGTTAAACACATAAGAAATGTGTACTGTCCGTTTTCTTTATTTCCATTGAATCAGAATGAGCCACAGCAACGCGAGGTCGCATACAGCTAAAACAAATGAAAAATAGTCAATATGTTTCTTGCTCCATATTTAAAATTGTATTTCTGCTTAGGAACATAAAACGTTTTTTCAAAAGCGGAAATAAATTTATAATTTTTTTTTGCTATACATACTTTTTTTATGTTATCATAAAAGATAAAAAACTGTTACTAACATAAAAATATAAACATTTTTTTTGTCAATTGTTTTTTATCGTCAAACTTAAAACAATATACGTAAATATAAGAAAAACAACAGTTGATTAAATATTTTTATTACATTTTTCGAACAAATATTATAATGGTTTTCTGTTGACAATCGTGCGAGAAGAGATGGTAGATATTTTTACATTTATTTAAGTAAAAGTCAACAACACAGGCCACAAGTTATTGTATTATTTAGACAATTTTTAATATTCGTTGAATCGTTACCGAATAACAGTTATTAATTTTTGTGAAGTAAAATAAAACATTGTTTATTTTGTTTTAATTAAAAACGTCCTAAAATAATAATTACACAACAACTTTGTGCTTCTGGAAAAAAAACAGTGAGCAGTTATCTTCCACTCTGGATATAATGAAAATCTTACCGTGTATGTACTTATTCATGATTGTGACTTATTCATGATTTTTCTTCATTTTTAAAGTAAGTCCACCTTCATTGTGTATAAGTTAGCGAATTCGTCTACCATGCTGAATGCCTTGAGTTAATTTTCCAGAAAGGTCAAAATAAAATGATTTTTTTTATGTTTTAATATTTTCATATTACCCTGGTATAGTGCCTGGGTAAAACTCTGATTCCTATCAACCGATGGAAAATCAACTTAATGCTGCATAAATTTGATGAAGTGTCTTATGCACCATTAGATGGGATGAGGGTAAGAAGAAGACAAAAATTAAATAATTAAAATGATTTTTTTACTATTATTATTATTATTTTTTTATGTAACCCTTATCCGCACCAAATGGTGCATAGGGCACTGCATTAAATTGACGCAGTGTTATCTTGATCATTACTTACATGAAGGCAATGTGATCACACTTGCGCTTCAGGAACCAGTCCAGGGTATTAATATATTAAACGTATATAAAGTGATCAATTGAACCAGCCTACGACAAATTGTAAACCATGTAAAAACCTAGACTTTCGTATTCTTTTTGCCTACGTTGGGATATAAAAATGTTAAAAAAAAAACATTATAAAAAGGTGCTTTAACGAATCATTGATTGAAATTTTGCTCCATTCAGTGATTCAATTTCGTATTAAATTTTGTGGTACCATTATAAATCCTATTTACTCTTTGATATCATTCGAAAAACGCCGATATAGACAAAAATGAGGGAATTTCGTTATTTTTAATGAAGCAGGAAAACCACTTCACACGACCCCGGGGCGTCTCTACGCTCACAATGGCGCTACACGATGCCGAGTCAATTAACTTTGTTGCGTTGGCGTCGCGTCTGTCGCACTGACGCTATACCGTAAAATAATTTCCAGTTAGAAACGGGACAGCGAAAGGTAAATAAAGCTCGTCATAACGTTTTATAAACATTGACAATTACGCACTTTTAATTTATACGTACTTTCATTATATAAATGTATACTTGTTCAAAAAAAATTTAAGACATTTATTTAACTAACTAACCAACTAACCATCAGGCTGCTTCCCAACCAATAGAACGCCATACCACTCTGTCTTTGCAAACATTCTTAGCCTCCTCCACGTTCATGCTCCTCCTCATACATAGCTGCCGATTGTTACGACTCCTAACCTGACCACTTTCAAGTATTTGGCATACCTGATCGTGCCATGTTTAATTCATTTATTTACTTACATAATTTAAAAACGATATATATTTTTTTAATTAATGAGGCGAACGTGATTCATATATGTAATATAAAAAGGTAAGACCGATCCATACCAATTATTTAAATATATGTTTATCAAACCTAACATTATAATGACAACATTTCATTGAAAGATTTATAGGAGTGTAAAGGATCGATTTAGTTTACTCGTTCAATGTTGAACCTATTGGAAAATGTTACATACTTTAGCTGACGATATATCATTTGCATTTTCGACATCTCAACAAAGATGAAAAATAATATGGAAGTCTGGGTATTAGGGCTTATGACGTTCTATAGGCTGGATAGGCTGGTACAATTTTCACCATTCTACCCATGATACAAGATATATTGATCAATTTTGTGACACTGTTGGATTGAGGAATGTTTTTATTAATCAAAGACGCATTTATTTTTATGCAAGGTCTGAATTCCGCATTATTTAACATACTTTAAGATATGCCTGAAAACATGATTTTCAGTTTTCATGCAGCTTATAACTTGGCCAGATCTTTTTATCGAATATATCATATGCCCTGTTACCAACTTTTATAAATTTCATTGATTTAATATATATTATTTTCTTAAAATACATTTTCCTACTGCTGTTTTTTTTTTTATCAAAGCGCACAGATAAAGATTACAAACAACTTGGAATACCTTAAGATAAATATGCTTCTTTGAATGAAGTTATTCTTCCCGAAGTACTTTAGATGGTAGATTTTCTTTCCGGCGCAGAGACAACGGTGTAGTTCTTTTAGAACTTTGATATCGAAAAGTTTCCGAATTGATTGTGATTCTGTATTTGACACAGTCTCACTTATTTAGATGAAAGTCCCGATAAAGCTCTCTGGATACGACTCCATTGATACTTTATAATACTGAAACTTTCCAATCGCCGAAGTTGGCGGTGGTTTCAGTAAAAACGAGTTTAAAAGAAAACGTGTAAATCTTCAAAAAGCACAGAATCTAGTCGACAATCAAGAATGGATATTTCCATTTTGGTTTAGGTTTTAATTGCCTCCCGGTTAGAGAATTTGTAAATTTGTGTTCAATTCAGCGGTTATTTGTTTTGTTGTAAATTAACTAGAGAGAACTTTCAACGAGGAGTTTGCTACGAATTTTGCGAATGGTCTACGTGTTCTCATTATGATAATATAATAATTCACAGAACGAATACTTTTTGGAGCTTTTATTTTTTTTCGAGTTTTGAATAATAAACCTAGTTATTTTTAAGTAAAATAAATTTTCGGTAACTTTTTTTAAATGTCAAAAGTTACTTTATAAGATTTTAATATTAATATTCTGGATTGTGTTTATTGTAAAAAAAATTTAAAAAAAAAACTTAATTAGCAATCAATCATTATTATTTAAAATTTTACATAAACTGAAATTTCAAATGATAAAAAAAAAACAAGTAAACGTGACGCCACTTCCCCAGGAGTAGGCAGAGAGAATAGAATTCCACACCAATCTGTCTTTGTACATAATCTTTCCTCATCTTTATTCATGCATCTCCTCACACATACCCGCCAATTATTCCGACTCCCGATCTGACCATTTTTAAGTATTTTAAATACTTGATATTGCTATGTTTTCCTGGGTCTCTCTCTGCTCTATTTCTACAGCAACATTCACCTAATAAATTTATTTTACTGTTTGAATACAAATTTGTTTCAAAAACATATTTCAACTATGGTTTTTGATAACTATAATGAATTTAAATATAAAAAAGAGTTTTTATTTTATTTAAATTCTTATATTTCATCAACTATTCAAAGTTAAATGTATAAATATTTCGGATAGCCTTACTTTGTCCAAAATTGTTTATTTATTAAAAATTTATTAATCAATTTTATAATAAAAAAGTCTGAAAAAATTATATTTTAACTTTAAAAAAATGCTTGTCTCATAAATAAATATACTGATAAAAATTTATTAACCAAAAGCCAATACTTAAATTTTCTGTATCAAGAACTTTTGTATACATTTGATATAAAACATTATATAGAAAAAAAACGTAAGTAAACAGTTGACCGCCGGCACTATTTCCTTTATTTCATTTTCCGATTTGATTCAACCCCTGACAGCGATGTTTGGTCTCGCTTGATTGCCTTTCAGAGTGATTGACTTAGGGGTTGGTTTCTGAAAACTTCCCCGTCGACTCATGACTATTCCATTACTGACGGTTCTATTAAATCCACTCATCAAATCTCCAATTCTTATTAAACTAGACCCTCTCAGATTTATAGCGACCTTCTAACGCTCTCTCGTAACTTTGTTTATTAGGGAAAGTTTCCCAGAAACCGGTATACTTTCGGCTTCAAATGAACCCACGAACAACCCGCTCTTGGAACGTTGTATTCCAGATCTGGCCAATAAAATATTTCGGCGGGCTGTTTTTGGCGGGAAGTTTATCCGAACCAGGGAAATGATTCGCAGGGCCACGATATGAACAGTTAACTTTTAAGCTACTTTACATTTCTGGTAAATAATGAAACACGCCTATTTTATACAAACTACATATAACTAAAGTGTAGCTCGGGAGCCACGTGCGGCTCTTTGACCTTTTAAGTGTGGCTCCGGCACAAATATCCGCGGGAAGGCTCTTCGACTCTACTTATTCATGCGAACTATCTTTTTCAAACATGAACATAATTAAAAGTAAACGGAGAAATTGTCTAATTGATGAGAACCTAGAAATGTGTTAAAAATAACGACATAAATACCTGGTTAGGTCGAACTTTCAAAGGAGGTGAAAATACATTATTCGCAAAAGTTAGTGTTCTAATGGATAACTTTTTATCAATCAATAAAAAAAAATTGTGTGTGAAATCATGTTTTATTGAGTTGGCAAAAGAAGGATGAAAGTAGGCTTGAATGCAGTCGAAATGCGATCTCTCAGAAGAATGTGCGACAAAACGATGTATGATAGATGTGCGAATAGTGAAATAAGGAAGGAATGCAAAGCTGAGATAAGCATTGTCGATAAAATTAAGAAAGGTGTGTTGAGATGGTTTGGACATGTAGAACGAATGTGTGAGGAAAGAACGGTAAAACAAATTTATGAGGCGAATGTTAGTGGGAAAAGAAACAGAGGAAGACCGAGAAAAACATGGCACGATCAGGTATGCCAAATACTTGAAAGTGGTCAGGTTAGGAGTCGTAACAATCAGCGGGTATGTATGAGGAGATGCATGAACGTGGTAGAGGCGAAGAATGTTTTCAAGGACAGAGTGATGTGGCGCTCTATTCTCTGTGCCTACCCCTGCGGGGAAGCGGCGTGATGGTTAGTTAGTTTTTTTTCTTAATAAAACAGATCTTTTAATTTATAGATTCTTTCACATGTAATACTCGGCACCACCTATAATTGAGTTGAGTAAGCTTTTATTTAGCAGAGACCCTTATGAAACGTTTGTAAGATATTTCTCGAATTATTTTACATATATCTTTATTTAACGTCCCAAAGGAACAATTCTAAAATTTAGACTAGGCCACTAAATTCACATACGGTGTTCAAAATGATGCGAAATGCAATGAACCACATATCACGATAGATTTTCAGAGGTAGTGGTTTTTACCAAGTAAAATTTAAAATGATATTACTACAGAGAGACTGCCGAATCAGTAAATGAAATTTAATATAAAAATTATTTTTTTTAATTGAATAATATTTATCGAATATTTGATTGGCTTGGATCTATTTCAATTAAAAAACGCATAATCCAACTAAATGGATTTAAAATAAAAGTGTCTGCCTGAACTCGAATATAGAAGTTGATATTACTGCGTAGATATTCTTTGATCGTATGTGACACGTGACAAATGGGTCGTTAATGATCCATCACTGTATAGCAATATTTTATGTAGGTTTGTATTCGAGTATGTACTGTTATATATAATATGTTCAGACAGTTTGTAAGCGCTTCACTTTTAGGTAGACAACTTACAAGTTTCGAGTCTCAAGTTCGTTCTCTTATCTATACGAAAAATTCTTGGAAAGTTTTCCGTTTTTATTTGTTTGTTTTTCTGCATCCCACTTATAGAGTTTCGAAACAAAAGGCATTATTTCGAAGCGAGTTTACTTTGTGAGTATCGCAGATACTGCAAAGTGCATTTTTGTCAAAAATAAAAAGATGAAAGATGTCTCGAAAAATGCATTTAAAAAATACTTTTTGATACTTTAAATTGACTAAAGTTTACATAAGATAAGAGGGTGTTGAGCCGCAAATATGTTTTTTTTAACCTGAAAAATAATTATTCTCTTATATTATCTCTAATTTTAAAACTACTGACAATTTTAAAGCGCTTTTTATATGATTTTTCACGAAAACGGTAGTTTTTATTATAATATTACTAAAAAAAAGGTTTCGGAATATCGGACGAGGGAATAGTTATGCCGAAACCAAAAGTTGTATTGTTTTTAATGGTATTATATAAAGTGAACGATGAATAATGGAGAAGTTATATTATATTCTTATTTGACATCTTAACATAGATGAAGAAAAATATGGAAGTCTGGGCATATGAGATGTCAAAAAAATATATTAAAAAATATGTTTGTATATGTATTTACGAAAAATGCCTCTTATAATTGGAGATAATCCAGATTTGTGAACAAGCATTTGGACACACTCAAAATGTTGTAATATTAAGCACGTAATACGGAGATCATTACGGATCTGTTTATTATTATAATTGTTATTTTCTTTGTTTGGGGTTTATTCAGCTTGTACATTTTTTTTAATGGTTAGATTAACAATGATATGTTTATCTTACTATTTTTATATGTTTAATATTAATAAATCGGAGATATTACTGATTGGACAAAAGGATTCCAATATTTCGTGAGAAAAACCGTTATCGCGTATCCTTATACGTATAATCTTTGGAGAGGAATGTTATTCCGGGTAGGAAATAAGATCGTACAATATTCGATTTCCTCGCTTTTACACGAATGTTTCCGATTGAATACGAACACACTTTTGCGTTTGTCACAATCCTCAAATCTCCACTTTCGCAATATTTAAGCCATTTCACTTTTATTGGAAATTCTTTAAATGAATTATCGGTTGAACAGATTCACGTTCTCCGATCGTCGTTCATTGACCCAGATTTGTGAACAAGTATTTAGACACATTCAAAATGTCGTGAAATGACTCTCAGAGGAATGTGCGACAAGACGATGTATGATAGAAAAAAATAATAAAAATGAAAATGAAATATTCTGGAGTTTCTCATGTATGTGATTATAATCCGGATCTCACATAATAATAAAAAGAACTTCTGCTTAAAAAAAAAGCTTCTTTTCATCTCAACAATATATGTCTCTAGTGAAGTTCTAATCATTCAAGAACAACGTTTCGAAATTAGTTCATTTATTTATAGAACTTCCAAGATATAACTTCCTATTTGAATAGTGTGGTTGTCAATAATGGGTAGAATCGTTGAACGTTACACGTGTGTAAAGTGATCACTTAAACCTGCCTATGACGGTCGTCAGCCCCGTAAATGCCCAGACTTCCATATTCTTCTTCATCTTAGATGAGATGTCAAAAAAAGTGTATGATAGATGTTCAAATGGTGAAATGAGGAAGGAATGCAAAGATGAGATAAGCATTATAGATAAAATTAAGAAAGGTGTGTATCTTGAGATGGTTTGGACATGCGGAACGAATGGGTGAGAAAAGAACGTTGAAATTAATGTATTGGGCCAATATGACCAAAAAAAACTTGAAAGCGGTCAGGTTAGAAGTCGAAATAATTGGCGAGGAGATGCATGAACGTGGAAGAGGTGAATAATGTTTACAAAGACAGTAGTGTAGCGTTCTATTCTCTCTGCCTACCCCTGTGGAGAAGTGGCGTGATGGTTAGTTATTTATTCAAAATGTTATGCGTTACTGAATAGTTATCAAAAGCGCTCCGTCGCATTTCTATGATTTTATTCTCTCCTTGTAACATATTGTATACGGCTTTGATATTACAATTTTTGTGTTGTATGTAAAAGTTAGTTTTGGGTACATTCCATGTTAACTTTTAGGAGTTTTGCTTTGTTAATTTGGACCACTATTGTACACATTACTTATTGTTTCAAATGAATAATGTTACATTTCTCGTCTTTTGTCAAAAAAATGTATTTACCCTTCTCAGGGGAAAACTTCGAGAAACTATTTCTACAAAGTAGGCTTACAATATATGCTCCTTATATTGTGCTTCCGTTTTCTTAGAAAAATGTATTACAATAGAAAAACTCTATTTTATTTCGTCATCTTGAAAGGAATAAGGCCCATAAATATATACATTAGCTAAATATTTTTCCCTGCTAAAATTTCTTGATGAAACTGTATGTATTTGATGTAATAAAATGTTAATATTATAAAAATTTCTATTGGATTTCGAAAATTGTATGCTTAATTAAAGCTTTCTTAAATCAACCATAGATGCTGCCGCGAACGCAAATATGAGGCGATGATATAGGATTTTTGATAATTGTATGAGTTCCAAAACAATTTGGTAGTTTGGTTTTCTATCATGGAAAGAATGGTGAAAGTTACACGTATATAAAGTAATTATTAACCCAACTTATGACAGGTTGTAAGCCCTGTAAACACCCACACTTCATTATTTTTCTTCATCTATGTTGAGTTGTCAAAAATATAAAATATAAATACGTATTAAATATAGAAATTTCATATTTTTCATCATCTTTCTAGAGTTGGCAATAAGTGTCTTTGATTTGCACTTTTTTATCACAAATATATTTTTCGAAAATATATATGTGATAATATCTTTGTATTAATTTTTTGTGTCCGCCTCCGCCACATGCTGACCATTACACTACGGTGTCCGCCTCCATAGTGTAATTAATGGTCAGCCGTTCTGGAGGTCCCGGGTTCGATTTCCAGGGGGGGAGGTCAAATAAATATAAGTGGTTTTTTCACTCTAATATTTATTCAATATTACCCTGGACTGGTACCTGAAGCGGAGGGCTGATCACCTTTCCTTCTTGTGTTAACGATCAAGATAACACTGCGTTTATTTAATGCAGTGCTCTATGCACCATTGGGGTGCGGATAAGGGTTTTGAATGAATGAATATGTTTTTCGAAAATATAAATCTACGTATTAATTTTTTTTTTTGTGATAAATACAAAAGTTTTTCATCTGTTCAAATTTTAATCTAGTTTCACTGTTTAAAATATCTGATTTTTATAATGGTTTGCTTATTTTCACAAAAATTGCAGGACTGAATAAAGAATCCATTGTAGTCATCAAAAAATATGGACCAAAATGCTCGCCGCACGCTCTCTGAACTCCGTGAATTGTGCTCTGAATTCATATTTGTCCCGGTTTCAGATTTTATCGTCCTTGCAGATATTCACAATATGCAAGGATTTAATAAACGAACAAGCGAACTATTGTCTTGTGCAGATATAGCGCTTGCAGTTACGGTCGAAGGAAAAATACATTACAAAAAGTAGTATTTCATACTTGTATTGTAATATAAGCTTTCTGCAATGCGTCGACTTGAATCAAACGTTTTTAGGTTTGATAATAAGTTTTCTGTGGCTTGGTAAATGTAGCTAGTGATATCGATAATAACGAAACCCGGTCACTAATAAAATAGAATGAATGTGGAATAAATTATAAAGTTGTTGTTTTATTACAGAAAATTCAGTTCCACTAATGAATCCCAATACAAAAGTTAAATCTAACAAACTTTTAAATAAATATCGTAAGAAAGATAATATTGATTTGTACAATTAACAACGATTCCAACTTACCCAAATCTTCAAAAGAAAAAATACATACTAGATTTAATATGATACAGATACAAATCAATTTTTAGAAAAGTTTTATTCAAAAAGCGTTTACAGGGCTTTTAAACTATTAACGGCTGGTTGAATTTGATAAATTTGTAATATTCACCATTGAATCTATATTAAAAGTATCTATAAATATTTGTTGATTATAAAAAATATTTGGATTATTAATAATATAATTTAACAAGAGATATCTAGAGAGGTTCCTATGAATCTCTCCAAAAGTTTTATTACAGTGAATATGAATTTCTCGTACCTATACAACGAGAGTACATGACAGGTTTATTAGTAAATCACAGTAACAGTTAATGTAATGATTATAATATTTACCTGATTTTTTATTTTGGTAATTCGCAACATATTTCGTGAAAAAGTTATATACTACACAATTAACTTGATATGGATGATATTAATATAAACATGAGATGATATGAAATATTAAATGTCATGGTTAAGTGCGCAGTAAATTATTATGTAAATAACATACTTTACCTATCAAGGATCAGCAAAGTATGTCATAAAGGTAAATATTTGTTTTGAGTTGAAACCATTTTCATGGTGAGTTGATTTGTTTTTCTCAATATTCTCAGGCTGGGGAGATTGGACCGAGTGGAGTCCGTGCAGCGCAACGTGCGGCGGCGGCACTCAGAGACAGAAGCGCGCGTGCCACGTGCCCGCGTGCCCGGGTCCGCACACCCGACTCAGGGAGTGCAACACATTCAGCTGCCAAGGTAACATGAGCCTTTTTTTTATTCATAAATTCGGCACTTTGGGGTTACTATCTACCCATTTTTAATAAAAAATAATACTTGGTTTATAGGAACCATTATTTTTTTAAAATCTATTGCAACACGTGTTTCGATGCACTCCGCATTTTCTGTTGAAGTATTGATAGAGATTGCTAGTATTAAGGACTTTGATTGGCATTAGTAATATTTTTTATGTTTGATCGAAAAAAATCGATTGATTGGTCAAAAGGCTAAATTAAAATTTGGCTAGGTTAACTGTAAAAATTATAAGATTTTTTTTTGTATGTATGGTATATAATAAATTATTTTTAAAGAACTCCTTCGACAAGACACATATCAAGTCATGGAAGTTATAAATAAATTAAGTACCGATCAAAGTATTTTAATGAATGTGTCCGAATGGAAACCAAGAGTTCTATACAGAATTTGGAAATATGGCGGTAGCCTTAAGAATTCCAGAACTTAATAAATATATAAATGATTAAAGCTTTTTATAGTTAGAAAATTTGCTTATTTTTAGAATTATCAAGTGTACATAGCATCAATATCGACACGACATGATAATGCGAATATTAACTATCCCCCTTAGTACTATTTCACATACATTATTTCTTTGATAAATTTAGGTGCCGTGAGTCCATTGGACTCGGAGCAAGGAAGGCCTCGCCAGGGCCGGGCTCAGTGGGCCAAGGTGCCCGGCAGGGCCGGAGCCTGGAGACTCAAGGCAGACTCCTACGTCTGGCTACCGTCAGCACAGCTATTCCACCAGCCGCAGCCCACACAAGGATTCCCGAAGGACTTCACCCTCTTCCTTTCCCTGAGACTACGACCAGAGGTATACATATCAGATACATATTATTATCCCTTCACTGCATGACTTTTTTTTGCATGACTGCTGACTTCATTGACAGTTTGTCTTCGAGAGACAAGTAAAGTTATTATTTCGGCGTTCATAGCGCGTCTTTTGGCTAAATTATGAACTATATACGTGAGTTATGAATGAATCTTATCAGTAACAAAAAATAATGGTTGCTTATATTTTTAAAGAACGTTTTAACATTAACTTTTGGGTACCTATGTAACAAATTTGATACACTATGCAGTGAAGGGTTAACATGCAATTAATCTGGGAACACTTGAATCCTCTTCTCCGTCTTACTTTTCATTACCGAGGATAAAGATAATTTTAAACTTAAACTTGGTTCCCTAATTTTGGGACACTCCGTCTGGCAATTCTTATGGCCATGTTAATTAAGATTAACTGTATTTATCTGAAATATTTTTTGGTGAAATATACTTGGGTGATAGAGAAATCAGTGATACCTGAGAAATCAGTTATACCTGCGCCGGGCCAGACATTGTGGCCCACGGAGCTGCCTACTAGAATCAAACGGGCCAGAATGTCTGACCTACAGAGTGGTAAAAGTTAAAAGTACCGGGGTCTAAAAAAATACGGACAGCGCAATAGATCCCTTTAAGCGCCGCGCGCCGGCCGAATACTGATGGAAATAATGACTTACTAAAACAACGCTACCTATGTATAACGATGTAAAGAGCAACTTGTGCCCTTATGTGCTATAAAGTCAAGTATATTACATACCGTAATATATAATTAGACTGTCTATATGACTTTATTACGAAACGACAGTTGGTGCGCAAAAAAAATTTTTTTTTCGAAAACTTTGAGTTCTAGTTGAGGGCCAAATGTAGTACCTACGGAATATTAAAAAAAAAATTACGTTATGTGCAATCTAAAATGCATCCTTTTAGACCTTTTTTAAAGTTAAATTTGCAAAAAAAATTATCGGCCCACGAAATGTATATTTCCATTTCTGACTAGGTTTTTGTCGAAATCGCTTTGAGAAAAGTACTAAAAATTAAAGCGGTTTAAAACAATGTTTTATTTTACAATGATAAAATAAAACACTTGTTCTTATACCACTTGAGTTTCATTAAAGACTACTAGTTTCAGAAGCTAAGCTTCCATCGTTAGGTCTGAATAATAACTTACGATGAAAGTTTAGCTTCCGAAACTAGTGGTCTGTAATAAAACTCAAGTGGTATAAAAACAAGTAGTTTCTTTAATCATTGTAACATGACTTACCACAATGTTAATGCCAAAACAATAAATAAAATGTTTTATTTTTTATCTAATTGTATAAAATAAAACAATTTATTTATTTGTAACTAATTGTGATTATTATTACTTACTGTAACCGGCAACAAATCACACACACTCATATGAGACTGGCGTCGCAGGTTCGATTCCCGCCAGTTGTAAAATGAACTTAATAAATATTTATATTCAATTGGTAAAGTGTTGTTTTTTTCTTTCATATCCTGTTTTTCTATCCTTATTTTCCCAACTGCAGACAACCCTTTAATATAGAGGTTACCAACTAGCCATACAATCACAAAAAGAAACCATTTCACTTATAATTCATATGAATTTAATTAAATTTAAGGAAAAGTTCTTGTGGAGGTAACTCCAATTTATAAGATCTAAATGAGCCATTTTTATAGGGGATTTTACGACATGGAAAAATACCCCTTGTAAATTTAAAAGTTAAACGATGATAGGGAAGTTACTGTGGCAATAAAAAGTAATTGGCTTTTAAAAATAATTGAACGCAATCATATTTAAAATTTATCAGCACCACCGCTGGCTATTTTCTCTTTATTAAGAAACCAAACCGTAGCTGCAAATCATTTTCCTCTGGTTCCTTAAGTTCCCTGCTTAAGTCACAGCAGGTGATAAAGGGTTGGTTTAAGGGTTTAAATGTCGGGTTAAAATTCTGTTACATTTTATAAACAAAGTTTATATAAATACAGTTTGTATTTTCACCTGTTGATGAGAACATCTGTAGTTCAACTAGTCGTATTTACATTGATAAACTTAAAAACTGCCTTATACATGGTTTTGTTTTAACATTCAAAGATATGTTTGATTTTATTTTGCATGTATAATAGAACTAGAACTGATGTATTATTTATTTATTTGACATTTATTTTGTGGAATGACATATTGATGATTTTTATATTAAACAGTATTATACCACTCACTGAGATTTATCCCACTACACACAACTGGTTTCGAAAACTTTAGATGTTTTCATCGACAGTTTCTATTTTTTTTATTTTGATTTTTAACTGAATCGTTTGTTCAAAGCTTATTCGATACAAAATAAATTTTTCAAATGGATCATCATGAATAACACATTATACTCATGCTCTACACACCTACAAAAAAGATTGAAAAATAACAATTGCTTGTATAAGCTTCCAATACATATATGGATTTTTTTTCAACAGAGTGGAGGCGTCGGTCAGGGGACCTTGTTCAGCCTTCGTTCTCGAAGGCAGCAAGACGCCTATTTGTCCTTAGAGCTGTCAGCAGGAGGAGCGCGCCTGGTTCACGCAGGAGCAAACGGTTCAGAGGTCATTCATCTTCCGGCCACTCTCAAGGACTATCGCTGGCATCAGATTGCCATCAGGTATGACAAATAAACCATACAAATTTATAAAACCATTTGTTGATTTTTTCATATTATTTTTCATCATACTTCCAATTTCTATGCACATAAAAAAACCTCTCTAAGTTTTTCCTGTGTCGAGGGCACATTTTACATTACTTTTTTTTTTATATGACAAGTAAATTGTTTTTGATATGCAATCAAATAAGACATAGCTCATGATGCGATCTATTTCAAATTTACAAGTCCCATCAACCATTTTTGAAAAGCCTTTTTAAACTAAGTTACGTTATTGAATGACTTTATGGATAATGGAAACCTTCGTGTAAATAAAACAAAACTGCGTTGATACAGTGGAGTACCATACGCACCATTGGGTGCGACAAAGGGTTGAAGAATAATATAAAACGCAAAATAATTTAATTATTTTCAACTCAAGTTTCATTTGGCATATAGGGGAGAGTGCCCATGGATGGGACGTTTTTGATTTTGCCTCTCTAGTTCTTCTCTGTAAAATAAATCACAAAAAGTAAACGTGGTTTCTCTTTATTCAATCTTTTAGCTACAAATATGCCATACTTTGTTTTCTAAAAAAATTAACCTAACTGCCTGAAAAATCGATTTCAAATCATGTCCTAAAATGTCCCATTCATAAACACCCTCCCATGAGAGGGACACCAGTATACCATGAATAGGACATTAATTAAAATGCTAGATTGATGGAATAATTCTATTTTAATACAAAAATCATCTGTAGACACTTTAGTATAATACGTAGACACATGTAAAAGAAATTTTATTTAACATTTTAGCAACATTTTTGGCATTTTTTTTTTTTTTTCATGGGCCACAAAATTTACATTTAAGCCATTGCATAAAACTATATTGATATTCTCCTTCACATATGTGACACTTATCCTCCTTTCCTTTTGTTTTTGTCAGTGATACACCTTCTATTTCAACTGATTTATCTGAACTGATCTCTGTCATCACTCATTGAAATATTTTGTTGAAAACTGAGTTTTTTTTTAAACTCTTTTAGCGTTAGGCTTATTTTATGGTCTATCTATGGGTTTTCATTTTCCATTCTTCAATAATTGTATTTTCAAAAACTTGTCCTTTTCTGAAGTGTCAGATATTATACTTGATTTCCCCTTACTGATTTATTTCTGTACTGTAGAACATATTGCTGAATCCAGCTGAATTTAAATACGTGGAAAGTATTTCTTCTCGCTTCAGACTGAACTAACTAACTAAAAAAACTAACTTACTATCACGCCGCTTCCCCGCAGGGATAGGTAGAAAGAATATAACGCCACACCACTCTGTCTTTGCAAACATTCTTTTCGCCTCTTCCACGTTCATGCATCTCCTCACTCATACCCGCCGATTGTTACGACTCCAACCTGACCACTTGCAACTATTTGGCTTACCTGATCGTGCCATGTTTTTCTCAGTCTTTCTCTGCTCCTTTTTCCAATAACATTCGCCTAGTAAATTTGTTTAACCGTTTTATCCTCACTCATTCGTTCTACATGTCCAAACCATCTCAACACATTTTTCTTAATTTTATCGATTATGCTTATCTCAGCTTTGCATTCCTTCCTTATTTCACTATTCGAACATCTATCATACATCGTTTTGTCGCACATTCTTCTGAGAGATCGCATTTCGACTGCATTCAGTCTACTTTCATCCTTATTTTGCCAACTCCATGTTTCACTTCCATACATTAGAGTTAGAACCAGGACTCCGTTATGCACTGCCAGTTTAGCTTCCGCTGATAGGCTCTTTTATTTCCTATCAGCCTTTACTTGTTTGACATGTCTATAAAGAGAAGATTTTCCTATTGCATATGTCTTTGCAACCGACCTAATATTTTGCTTTTATTTAAAACCTCTTCTACAGCAGCTTCAATTAGAACGTTGGTGATTGATGGTTGGTGAACGATGCCGTGTTTTGGCATTATAACCTAAAAACAATATAATGTTTACAATGCGTGTAATACAAACGAGTACAAACGATTTTTAATATAAATTAAAAGTATTCGCCATGAATGGGGCAATTTTCCCTTGAGTGGGACCGTCCCATTCATGATCACTGCGCGCGTCCCATTCAAGGAAATGCGTGATTTTTAGAAAAATAGATAAATCGATACATTTATTCTAAAGTAAATTTGATGAAACATACTTTATAATATCCTGAGAGAACCAACTTCAATAATTGTATTTATCAATTGCAGCACTTATCATAACCTATATGTACAAACAAAATCAAATTGCAATATATAATTTACTTTTTGACGCAAAAAAATTGTAACACGTCTTACTCGCTTTACTGTCAGTCGAGAACTAAGGTTTGAGGATTAATCTGTCTTATATCGTAGCGTTAATGTTGGGTAATTTTTAATTTTTTTTTGTAATAATAGTTTGGGCTGGAGGACGATTGTCCCATTCATCCTCTGTCCCACTCGTGGGCACTCTCCCCTACTACTATTTTTTTGTTAAATCTATTGTGACGCGTGTTTCGATGCATTTTGCATCTAGAGATACACCTAGTAAAACGTAAATCAAATAAAGATAGATATTACACCACAAAGTGACTGCCGAATCAATGAATGAATAATGAATTAATTCAGGACTTCGATTAACGACGTCTTCATATTGAAAAATGTACTTTTGAACTATAAGCATCAAATAATAATAATAATAATAAAACCCTTCTCCGCACCCCAATGGTGCATAGGGCACTGTTTCATATAAACTCAGTTTTATCTTGATCGTTTACACATAAAAGAAAGGTGATCAGCCCTCCGCTTCAGGTACCAGTCCAGGATAATATTGAATAAATATTACAGTGAAAAAATCCCTTATATTTATTTGACCCCCTGGGAATCGAACCCGGGACCTCCAATAGGAAAGCCGAGCGTGCTGACCAGTACACTACGGAGGCGGACAGAACATCAAATAAGGCTTAGAAAAAATACAAGTAGTGTTAAAATAATAGGTGGGAATTAAAAATAAATGACTTGAAAACCTCATTTTGGTTCATATTTTATGAAATTGTGATGGCGATTGTATTCTTAGACTGACAATCCTGTTTTTGTCTCCGCTTTACCTATCCTATCCGTTTTCCCTTGCGAAGAGTTGTCCATGACCATTCGTTGGTGACAGTTTGCATTGTGAATCGTGCGTACTGATTAATATTTCGAATAACTTGGGTACGCGCCTATGACAAGGAGTCCGTTTTACACTATCGCTGCCAGATCTACATAGGTTCTCTTAGTATTAGCGTGGGTGTTTGTTCATTTATCGTTTACATTTGATAAAGAGGCAAAAATAAAATGTGTTTTAATTTGCAGACTTACAAATTCACTTTTCTATTTTAAATGGCTCTATACTCAGTACTATACTATGTAAATAAAAATGTAAATTTAAGTTTTGTAATTTAATTTTCTTGGTGGAACTGCATTTTATATAATAAAATAACAACTATGTAATTTTTACCAGTCTACCCGGTTGCTGGTCTAATAAAATTCAAGTAGAAATGAATACTTGGTTACTTTTTTATTATGAAAAATTGTAAATATTTGTTTGTTCTAAATCTTAATTCTTTACTACTCGCTACTCACCGATTGCTTTGATATGATTGATTTCGATGCAAATATGCGTGTTTTTATATATTATTTTAGGTTTTTTCCATATCTGGAACTGATAAAGCTATAAATTTTTTTCAATAACGGCTTTTGATCACAATGGCTTTTCCATCTGTAAAACTAAACATTGGTCATGATGGACAGCGTAGTAATAAAATAATAAATTTGGATTATTTACCATATATAGAGATATTAAAAAATTGCTACCTCTAGGGCACATCACTGTGATTTAATTGACGCAAAAGAGATAGTGCATGATGATAATTTAGCAAAAAAATATATTTTTAGCTTTTTTCTAAATATCTTCTTATTTTAACTTTTTTCTAACTACTAGTGGGAGAACATTACACGTCATCGGTCCCACAACAGCAAACTTACGCTTGCCAAATTTAGTGCGTTAGTTGCTATCTGGTAATAAGCACTGTCAATATCCTGACTTCTATATTCTTCTTCGTCTATATTGAGATGTCAATTTAAATATCGTTGTTTTATTGGGTCCAGGATTCAATAATACTTTCCAAAAGGATTTGCAATAATATTTTTCCATGTATTTTGCAAACCTCATCATTGATAGTAGCTTTAAAGGCGCCATATGGTTACTTTCGCATGGTGAGTGGTGCCAAAGAGGGATATTCGCTTCAAATTTCATGAAAAGTTGTATTTGCCATTACTTGACGCCCTCTTTCACATGCCAGTTCTTGGCATCATCTATGGTTGAGACCTTTATGGAATGTACATTAAATTTGTATTAAAAATATTTTTTGACCAGTAGTTTTATTCAGAATGTTTGTCAATTATTTCTACCCTCGTAGAACTTATTTTATAATGATATCTTAACAAAGACGTAGAAAAATGCCCAAAACTATATTCTTCTGCTTCTATGTTGAGATGTCAATATAAATAACTCCCGATTGGGCAAACCCAGATTTGTGAACAAAATTTTGGACACACTAAAAATATTTTCAATAATCCTGTAATGTACGCGTTTATTTCTTTACTGTCCATGGAGTTTAAATAAATAAATAAAAATAATACTGAAAGAATTTTCAAGTACCACAATTTGTTAAAATAAAAAAATATCCAGAATTTGCCATGATTAAATTTAACGTTTATCACTTTATTAATTTCTTTTTTAATTCAACCATGGGTTAATTTTAAGCTATTTGAAATGTTTTATTTTTCGCAGAAAACAGGCCAGAAATATATTCCTATGAGAGACTAGGGTCCGAGTAGGGATTAACGCAATTACGTCAAAATTAACGCAATTATGGATAATTAGAAATTTTGTTTTTGGCTAACTTTACCCGTGGTAAGGCTTATCATGTAATGTATAACCGGCCTAAGCCGAGACCCATGTTTAAAAGTTAACTCAGTTGATTGTTAAATAATTTAAAAGTTTGGTTTACTGATAATCCTCTTTATTATATTCTAAGTCCTCTTTGGTTCCGGTACAATAATAAAATTTAGTTTTTTTTTTATTCACTTTTTTGTCACCGCGAATTATCTAGTAATTTTTTAATTGGCAATTCTTTCTTTGTGTAAATTATTGATGAATTGTCAAAATTAAAGGATATGATTTTTTTTTCATTTGTATTTTGTAACAGTTTTGACTTCTCAAAATAGTTGAAGAAGAAGTCCGGGTTGCATCCATTTAAAAGAGTCCCTGCTAAAAAAAAAACTTTCTCTGATCAACCATAGATACTGCTTGTGAACTCACGCATGATGCAAGGTATTATTCGTATCATCTGTATACGATTTCAATCATTTGAGTGGTGTGGTTGTCAACCATGGGTAGAATGGTGAACGTTACACGTGTATAAAGTGATAACTCAAATCAGCCTATGATAAGTCGTAAGCCCTGTAAATACTCAGACTTCCATATTCTTCTTCATCTATGTTGAGGTTATAATTATAATAATTATTTCGATGAATTATTAAATAAAGCGCCATTTTTGTAAAATGATACATTAATGGCGCTTATACAAAATATAATGTGAATTATGACTGCAAAATAGATAATTCTAGATTTGTAAACAAGGATTGGGACACACACGAAATATTTTATTATTGTGAAATCGTTAAACAATTTTTTAAACAAAAAATTAGGAGTTTAGTTATCATTTTTGTTATTTTTTCTGTTAAAACAAAGTTTTTTAATTTGATAAAGTTTATAAAATGTGCCACTAAGTATCTGCGAAAAGCATTCAAGAAAAAATATATCTCTACCCAATAATATTTTCAATTCAAACCCTTAGCCGCACATCAATGGTGCATAGGGCACTGCGTCATATAAACGCAGTATTATCTTGATCGTTTTACATACGAAGAAAAGGTGATCAGCCCTCCACTGCAGGTACTAGTCTAGGGTAATATTGAATAAATATTACAGTGAAAAAATTACTTATATTTATTTCACCCCCCCCTGGGAATCGAACTCGAGTCCTCCAGAACGGTAACCGAGCATGCTGACCATTACACTACGGAGGCGGATAATTCCCAATAATAAAACATACCCATAATACTCAATTATAAAACATTTTATTATTACTACCCCAAAGTTGTGAATTGCTCAGAGTACAGTTTCCAGTTCCATGTCATGTTAATCCCTTTACTTTGTATGTACATAATAATGTAGGTACTAGAATAGCTCTGACGTGTTTGGTATATAAGGGTACTTGTACTTGCCCATTGATTGGTCAAGGAACATGGGTTTTAAGTGCTATGTCCATACATTATATTGTAGCTCTATAGATATGATGATTAAACAATCTTGGTAAAATACCACCATCCTTATCATTCATCGTTCACTTTGTGTAATACCACTTTATAAAGAAAAAGTAAACGATAAATGATAAGGAGAGCATTATATTACCATTCAACAAAGTTAACAATGCATTTAAACGTAAAATAAATTTTATAATAGTTGTTTATTAAATTAATCTCTTTGTTTTCTTGGATAATAAATATTTATTTAAACTTCATGTTCAGAAAATAAATAAGTACATTGGGCTTATTGCTACAGAGCAATATTTCCCAATAAGCAAAAAATAGACCAGTGATATTGATCATAATGTTTGATACTATATATAACTGTTTGCAATCAGAGGGTAGATAGTACTTGAACATTAAAAAAAACATAAATTACAAATTAAAATATTAAAAAACATAAATTACAAAAGATGATAATAAGGAGGGCAAAGAAAAAAGGGAGTTTAAGGAAGGAGGTAGAGAGAAAAACTAAGGGAGTAGGATTGATGGACAGTGAAGATTCTAATGATAAATAGTAATGACTTAGACGTTTCTTAAAAGTTATTAGAGAAGGTGCATTTTTTACTTGGACAGAGAAGGAATTACTAAAGAATGATGTGCTATGGCGAGAAATAGAAAGTGTTCTTTCTTGGGAAGAACGTAGTGATAGACCATGATCTGAGAGGTATATAAAATTTTCAGCCGGATATTTAGGTCCATTAGGGTTGTGAAGAATATTATAAAGTAGTGTGAGAGATTGAAGGTTCATGCGCTAGTTGAAGTGAAGCAATTTAAGTTCCGTGCGAGAAGGTGAAACATGGTCATAATTTTTTTTATTTAAAATGTAGCGGATGCTCTGATTTTGTAGACGATCTAGACGATTTATAAGTTTTTTTTATTAACTTTGTTAGTATATAATATAACAATGTGAATGTTTCAAATAATTAATAATATTATCAACATTTGGTAAAAGTGATTGAATCAATTAACAGTATGATCCCGAAATTATTGACAATTCTACCAAAAATTTTATGTTTGATGATAAATTAAAGTTTTTTCTTCTTCTTCTACACAGTGTTCATGGAGACAGCACAGTCCGGAGTTACGTAGATTGCCGCTGGCTCAGGACTGATGTGCTGCATAGAAATTCTTTAGACACGCCAAAGGATGCTGATCTCATCGTAGGATACTTATTTTCGGTAAGTAGAAATTAATATGTGAAATTTAAATGTATCCTAATACTATTACCCATTTTGAAAACTATTTTTACCGTTCTCTCTTCTAAATATGTTTTTGTTACCGAAACATTGAGTGATAGAAACCGAAAGATGTAAGAAAATTGATTTAAATTTTATTTTTTTTATTTATTTAATAAACTTCTTTTACATAATATATGGTCATTAACAGGCAAGGAGAAATATTTTTAACCGTTCAAAAACAGACTAGTGGTACTGGAAAGTTTTAAGTGGTACTGATAAAATAAAAAAGAGCATAATTAAAGCTTTTAATTGAAAAAAAATACGTTTATGAATCCTTAATAAAATTCATTTCAGAAAAAAAGATAATTCGTATTTTTTATTAAAGTTGGTTATAATTATGTTGCTCAAATTCAGATATTGAACATCAAAGATTTCTTAAAAATATACTATTTTTAAGGTTTTATTATGAATACAAAAGTCTAGAGCTAAAATTATGATTTTCTTAATTTTTGGGATAGTATAACATTCGAAGGTGGATGTTTATAAACTTATTTAAAAATTAGTTCTTTTTTTTCAAAAATTTTGGTAATATTAGTATATAACCACTCACCGAGATTTTTATGTCTTCCGGTTTCGAGATGTACCCGTCTCTTCGTCAGGGTAATCACTAGCACAGCATGCAAACAAACTGTGGTAGTGATTGTCCTAACAAAGAACGTCTCGAAAATGGTAGACATAAAAATCTCGGTGAGTGGTTACTTATATACTAATATAACTTACATTTTTGTAAAAAAAAGTAAAAATGACTAAACACAAAGTAAATACTTTAATTTTTTTTAATTTTGAGAATATTATCTTGAAATACTTAAATTAACACTCACTTAACTGAACCGTTGTTGTTGTTTTTTTATTTAATAAAATACAATATTGTTATCGTTAATGTAAATATATTTGGTTCGATTCCTTCAGAAGATATAATAGAATTATATTTAACAGAAATAATATTTCTCTGTTAATAATAAAGGATTACTCCAATAACTCACTGAATTCATAAGATATACAATGAAGAATCAAAGATTTATAAATTAAATCATTCATTAGCCATTCAAAAACAAGTAATAAATTAATAGCCTTTCTTATACCGAGTATTGAAATCGTCTTAAAATTATCATTGAAAACGGAAATATTAAATAATATTCAATAATTAGTAATAAACTCTTCAATAAGAATTCATCATTGATAATAACAGTAGGTACTTGTGTTATTTCTCTCTCTTCATTCGTACTTTCAACGTTCACTAAATACTACTACGAAATTAAATTTGCTCATTTCATTATATACCTACTTATTGAAAGTAGATACCTATTTATGTTAGGAAAAATCATAAAAATTTTATGTAAAAACATATTTTATTTCAATGTTGTAATCATTTGATTGATAACTTTTTTTTAAGTAGGTATGTATGTTAATTTAAATAAACTAAATAATTTACAATTCACCACGTTTTACCAAGTTTTAAAAACACAAATACTGAGTGAAAACAGATTGCTACAATCTAATTACAAACACTCCTTTGAAAAGATGGATAGGATGAGAGATATGAGAAATACATTACGTAAAATTTAAAATAAGCATTGTACTTAAGCCTGGTGCAAGATTCTGATTGAATTTATCCAATTTTGTAACAGCTGTATCTTTAAATTTAGGATTTTATTTAAAATGTGATTTTATTTAACAAAAAAGTGCTGTCATGTTTGTTTATCAGATTTAACGCAAGAGGGATACAAAAATTAAAACCATGTTGGTAAAATAAGGTTCAATATAAATTGGTTAGAAGTATAAAAAATTACAGTTATTTTAAAGAGTAAGATACAAATTATGGATCAAAAACATATTTTTTTACCCGTATAAGGATTTAAAAAAAAAGCAATGGCAGAAAGCAATCTTTATAAATACAAGCAATCTTTATTAATGCTCAAAGTTTTTAATATTTTTTTCAATAAAAAAAATGTGTTGAAAGAGTATATGTAATTCGTTTTTTTACCACACAGGGTGATTTGGAACAGCTGACAGTGGTTCCCAAGGCTGGGTTCGCGGATATGCAATGTGGTGATGCAGAACCGCTGTATGGAGACACGGAAGAATTAACTGAAGTAAACGACCCTACATAAAAAAGATATCGAAATAAGTATCATATTGTGTCAAAAAAATAATCAGTATTTTTAAGTACATTCCTTTTTCTTTACAAATATAACTTTTCCTTTGAGGATTCCGCTTTTAAGCAAAAGTGTGTTTTATTTTTATTTTTTGTAAAGATTTTGTAGTTTAAATATTTAAGTTGAGATAAATATTATGTATTACATTGGTGGTTTCGGATATCATTGTTTTAGGTATTTTAAAGGAAAAAAATGAAAACCGTTATCTGTCGATATTTTTGTAACCATCCCAATATATTTAAGTAACATTAACTAACCTTACAATAATAAATTAACACATTTTATTTAAGGTAATTTTTTTTTACTATTTAAAAATAAGTGAAGATAAATAATATTCTCAAATACATAAATTAGATATAAGTACATTAACCTTATTAATAGTTCTTTTATTTTAAAAGCTGGTCACTTAATTAAGAAATATCATAATCTGATTATTTTTATTCAAATATCTAATATAACTGATTCAGAAAACCATTAAGTAAGTAGTTTTAGTATTATTTTTTGACATCTCATCAAAGATGAAGAAGAATATGGAAGTTTGGGAATTTACGGGGCTAACGACCGTCATAGGCTGGTTTAAGTGATCATTCACCAATTCTACCCATTATTGACAACCACACTACTCAAATTCTTGGAAGTTCCATATATATGAACCAATTTAGAAACCTTGTTCTTGAATCACTAGAACTTCACTAGAGACATCTATTGGTGAGATATAAAGAACCATGTATTAAACCAGCCTATGACGGTCGTCAGCCCCGTAAATGCCCAGACTTCCATATTCTTCTTCATCTTTGATGAGATGTCAAAAAATAATATGAAAATAACTCCTGTAATTGGAGATAATCCAGA
>NW_028281040.1:372500-395000 GCF_059751285.1 Brachycentrus maculatus | reverse complement strand
ATAATTCCCCTGACAAATGTAGTGTAATCTGTCAAAAAATTATGTTCAAGTACAATCACACCCAGAAAACTGTGAAATGTGATGATTTACACCTTCATATTATGTGGAAAACACCTTTAGCGGAACATTAGTTATAACGAACGCACAAAGGGTGGTCAAGAACTTCGGAAATCAAAATTAATTAAAATAAAAATATCACAAAGCTCGATAGGTATATGTGAAAACTTCAAATATTTAGTTGTAAGTTTAATGTGATATTAAATACACAATATTTTGAGTGTGTCAAAATCTTTGCTCAAAAATCTGGGTTTCGTCCACTTTGGAGTTATTTCTTTATTGATATTAAAATAAAGGACTGATTACACTTGGGAGTTCTTTATATTATCAATTCCCAATTGGATGGAACCCAGACTGGTGAATGAAGATTTGAACACACTAAAAATATAGTGAATCAAATTTGGGGTTCATTAAAAATGTTGTTTTCATGTTTTCAAGCGCCTCCTAGTATGTGAAATAACTCAGAAAAAAATTTACATATATTTTATCTCGTCACTGTTAATAAAAAAAACTCAATACAGCTATAGATGGTGTCAAGAAATAGCGTGTAAAACAAAGTCTCAATTGAAATATATATATATATATATATATATATATATATATATATATATATATATATATATATATATATATATATATATTTATATATATATATATATATATTATATATATATATATATATATATATATATATATATATATATATATATATATATATATATATATATATATATATATATATATATATATATATATATATATATATATATATATATATATATATATATATATATATATATATATATATATATATATATATATATATATATATATATATATATATATATATATATATATATATATATATATACGTAGTATTCTTAACTTCCTAAAGTTTACTATTACGGTTGTTTATCATTAATAGAATGGTGAATGTTATACTTATATAAAATGATCACTTAAACTAGTCTATTACAGGTCGTAAGTCCTGTAAAAACACCAAGAGTTCCATATTCTCTCCCATCTTTATTAAGATGTATCAATAATTCAAACTACGTATTTCTGTAAAGTCTCAGCAGTTAGTTTAATAGTTGTTTTAATGAGCAGTTAAAACTTGCTTTAAATCTTTAATATACGACTTTTCAAGTTAATCGTTGTAACTTTGCATTTTAAACAAGCGAGATCATTTACCAAATACGCTTTAAACGGAGTTCGGCGAGAAAATACACAGCAATAAATGTATTAGGTGAGGCATTGGCTTCAGTCCCTCGGGAGATCAAAGAAAAACACAACATATAGCTTCAGGCGCCGTAGGCAAGAGAGAATACTTCACGTGATTGCATGCTACAAGGCGTTGAATTTATGAATTATTCATTTCTACACTGTTGACGCTTTTGGGTGTATTTTTACGGCGCTAAGACGGTGACAAGAGCTTTTACTACACGAAGACGGCATACTCTCCAAGCTTCATGAGATACAATATACAAGCCTGAGATTATTTATTATGCAGTCTACTGGGGGGTGAGAGAGTACGTGGAACGTGGTGTACGACACATAAATTTCCTTCATCTATTCCGTTACAGATTCACTCTTAAAATGCAAATGAGTAAGAAAAATTACTCGTTAAAAATAAATTCAAATAAACCGAAACAAACTTAAATTATAAATTAACCACTAGTTTTTTTTTACCAACTGAGTACTTGAGTAACATATTTTTTACCATTTGATTACTCAAATAATAAAATGAGTGTTTTATTTATGATTTCATAGTGTCTTTCCACAAAGTGAACGCATAAACAATAAATAATTAAATAAATAATAAATATCTAAATTTACACAGAATATATTTTACTATGTAAAATAGATGTCTCAACTTAAGATAAAGCATATTTCTTTTTTATAAGAAATGCAATGGAGGTTTGAGCTTTCCAGGTTTCACAGCCTGACAAATAAAAAAAACAACTTTCACCACTCTGTTTATTATTGAACACCCAATTGCATTATTTTTTAATGGTGTTTTTTGGCTAAGCTTATAAAATAAACAATTATCGTATTCACCACCTAATTCAATTCCTTGTTGACGTTTCCCTAATATATGTAAATAAAGATTCTGAAGTGGTATAGGGAGGGGAATATTCAGTAAAGAACTGCCTGAGCATATTTCCCTACGAAAGATTGACTACTGTTTTTATCGCTGCTTATTAGGTGTTGGATTTAAATTGCCACCATTACAAACAAACATTTATAATTTCAGACTTAAAAGAAGAAAAAAAAACATTTTAAGTGTCTCAGTTTAAAAATGAAATAATTAATGAGAGTATGAAGACGAGCGATACATCTTCTTTTTAAAAAAACATTCTTTTTACCATAATATTTGTATTTTTTTTACTATAACAACCTTTAGATATTTATTAAAAATTATATTTTGAAAAGCAAGCGAGCTTTTTTTATTTATTAAACATACATAAATCCCCAGATCCGATATTTAATGAACAAAAATTAGAAAGTAGGATTTTTTTTTTCTTTTTCATCCTGCTTTTTTTATATGTCAATGCTTTACTAAAACAATTTAAACACACTTCACTCTATAGGAACATTAAAATTTTTATATTAAACAAAAATAAGAAGAACAAAATCTGCTATTTTTTATTATCTATGTATGTTTTCGATTTAAAGAACTTCGTTTTTTTTAAAAAAATGTTTAAAATCTATGTTTTGAATTAATTTGTCATACTAATCCACACGAAAATAACATTTCATTACAAGAACAACGGTATGTTCGAATCTCATGTAGATACTGAGATTCAAACATATCAAGGATTGATAGGATATATTTATCTCACAAAAATATATGTATAAGGCAAGCCCATATAATAATGTATGAATATGTTTTATTCAGTTTAAATAAGGGTAATTGAATTGTTTGGAGCCTCGGTTTTTCGAACAAAGAAAATAAAAGACAAGTTAAAGGCCATAAACATGGGAGCAAATAAATCAAAGACGTTTTACAGAAATACCGATTCCAATTCAGTAACACTGATGGAAGTTCGCTAAGCTCGTTTGTACCGGTAGAGGCTTTGTGCGATTCGACATAGGATAATGAAAAGACGATATTTGTATGGCGGAACTCACGAAAGGAAAAATTTTCAAGACGTTCGAGGCATACATTGCGATTTTCAAGAAAACCCTACAGACATAATTTGAAACCGAACCTATTCAGCGCGGATTCAATGACTCAGTGGAAATGGTACCCTCATTAATCAATTTGGCTTTGAAATAATTTTGAAAATTTGCTTTGACGTATAATTGGATCCCTTGCCAATAATTTGTTTTTGAAATACTAAAATTCAAGTGAAAGTGAAAAATGAATAGATTTTATTTTAAATATAAACACACTTAATTGGGATTTCTGTTGTTTATTTATTTAATTTAGCATTGATCATCACGTTATTTTAGATTAACTAAAACCAGAAACAGCAAGTCAAAAATCAAAGCTATTTGATAGTGAGTAATTGAATTTTTAAAAGGATGAATTAAATCACCGTAACTTCTTATTACATTATTGATACTTGAAAAAAAGATTCAGTTTTTAATTAAGATTCTGAAAGAAATATATATAGATAAGGAAAATCGAGAGCAAATTTTAACTTCCGATTTCTGGGTTTGTCTCCACTCAAGATTTTCATTGATATCTCAACATACTGTAAATGAAGAAGAGTGTAGAAGAAATAAAGAATTATAATAAAAAAAACTTTATATAAATAACTCCTTAGTGGAGTCAAATATATAAATTTTAGAAACACTTAATATATTATAAATAAACAACTAGTCAAAAAAATTATCTGTTGCATAAAATTATTTAAAAAAAAATATTTTCAGGGATCTTCTTGAACGTTAAATAAAAATTACATTTGAAATACATTTGAAATAGATATCGGCTTATAAAACTTACAAAATTATAACATAGGTGGTGGCGAATAACTCGCATATAGAAAGAGGTTAATAACCTCCGAAATTCGACTTGTGTGGTTGTCATTCGTAAGTACAATTGTGATCACTTAGACCAGCTTACAACAGCCAAGACTTCCATATTTTTGTTCAACCATGTTAAATGATTAAAATGAATATTGAACTTAGATTTTAGTAATTTGCGGTCAAATTTTAATGGAAACTTAACTCGAGTAACATAAAGTTGGAGGCATGATTAGAAAAAAAATTCTTAAAAAAAAACCATATCAATTACTTTGCTTGGGGTTTGTATTAATAACACAAAATAATCAATTGGTGTTTATGTTGGAATATGGGACGACGGGTATTTTCAAGGTACCGTATACTGACATATTTGAGTAATTACTTTGAACACTACGCAATATTTAACATTTAACCTCTATGGGCTTTGGTTTAGTTGTTATTTGGCTACCATACTGGAGGTCACCAGTTTGACTCCCAAGGGGGAGGTTAAAAATAAATGTGTTTTTTTACTCAGGGTTATATTTTTAATATTACCCTGGACTAGTATCTGAAGCATAATACTAATTATCTTGCATCCATATAACTAAATATCTAACAAATATTTCATCAATGGTGCAGTGCCCTATGCACCATTGGGTACTGATATGGGTCTGTAGAAGAAGTAGTAAAATACAAAATTTTGAGATTGAAAATTCGGACGCATTGGAAAATTAAATTCAAATATATATGACGTCGCCCACCTTATCAAGCTGATATACCTTGGGAATATTAGAAGGAGGGGTAGGGAGATGAATGAAAATTCAGCACAAAAAAATATACTTAAATTAATTTAATTAAAATTATCAAAATTATACGAAAGCGACTTTAACTTAAACTAATCTTAAATTGCTATCTTAAATTAGCTTAAAATTAATTAATCCTATCTTAAATTAAACTTATTCTAACCTTTGGTGAAAAAGATGCGCCGTGATGCTGGGGTGGCCGTGATCCTTTGTGAAAAAGCTGCGCCGTGGGATGCTGGGATGAGGTTCTTCTTATGACGGGCCGCCGTGCGATGATTCGTGCTTCTTATCTTCTTCTTCTCCTAGTAGAGCTTCAGCTCTTAATTTGAGGCTTATGACCCGGCGTGGGTTTGCTTTTGATACTCCGGATGAGTAACTCCCCTTTTTCTATCTTCTCTCTCCCTGCGTAGAGCTCCCGCTCTTCTCCTCACTTAAGTCTTAAAACCTGGTGTAGGTATGCTCCTTCTAACTGATTTCTCCCGACTGCTCGATCCCCCTGATCTCTCCCGACTGCTCCTTCCAACTCCTCGATCCCACTGATTTCCCGAATGCTCCTTCCAACTCTTCTTCTTCTCTGTGTCTCCTGACTGACCAGCCGTCCGACTGGTCGATCTCCTCTTATGACTTACTCCCTCCAACTGATCCTTCCAATTGTTGGCTTCCAAGTCCTATTCCGACCAACTCTTTTCCGGCCAACTGCCGGCTTCCAAGTCCCCGATCCCACTGATTTCTTCCCGTTATATTCGGTTTCTCTCCTTGAAGATCACGCCCTCGAAACCATTTTTCATTGGCTGACGGTGCGCTTGTATCCACCCCCAAAATTTTCAACATCTAGACATTTCAATTAGCAAACTTTTAATTTTATTTGCGCTATATAATAATAAAGAACCATCGGCAAATATCTTTAATCCCTTTACAAAGGCCAGCGGGTTGGCGACAGTTTTTTTATGATTCAAACCTTTTAACACATTTTAATTTTACGACAGGTAAATTATAAAAGGTCGGAGCCATAAAAAATATTTGCGGGCACAGAAAAATTTTTTACCTAAGACTAATTAATTAAATGGATTGACGATTGATTTTTTTAGCCAGCCTGAAAGGATAAACGTGGTTTCACCACGTCATATATTTGTAAATTTTAAACCAAACAATTGATGAAAATGATTTTATGAGTTCGAGGTAAGACATAACAGTGAGAGCCATAATTTATAGGTTGTATAATAGTTAAATTTAGCTTTGAATTAAGCTCGTGATGTCAAGGATTAAAGCTGAAACTGATTGATTAACAGTTCGTCTTTATTACATGATGGATGTCTAGAAAATAATTTAAGGATAGCAGGAATATTACATAATGTAAGAACTTTAACTTAACATATATTTATATACAATCAATTCCAAAAAGATATTAAGGTTTTAGATTTCACATTATTTTTTGTAAATTATGGCAAATTAATATATGATAATTTTTATTTTTTCAGATCTCTCTTATGCAAAAAAAAATTGAAACCCTTTTTTACTTGAATGTTTTTTTGCTGATACATTTTATAAAACTTAACAAAATGGGCATATTTTATAAAACTTAAAAATAAATCTAGAAATTGATTTTCAACCACTTTACATGCTTTTATTCATCTCAACAAGAACCTTGTCATCTTCAAGGAAAGACTTATCCATCCCTGAAGATTACACTGTTATTTTCAAAACCAGTTGGGAAAAAGTACCAAAAGTAAAAAGTTAAGTTCTAGTTTTATTTTATTAAATTTTAAATTGAAACTCTTACACAATATTACACCATACATCATAAAAAAAATTCTATTGTTATAATGTTATAATGTTCAGTATGGTACGTTGTTTAAAATCATAAAACAGTTGAGTGAAAAATATGTTCATCACTAAATTATATAACACGATATCACAAAATGTTATGTATAAATAAACCTTAAATATTTTATAAAAGCAAATTTTAACAGTATTGTTATCTAGAGATAAATATTTTATAAGCAAAATAAACGTTGAACTTTGTAAGCCTCCCGAGAACCTTAATCAAGCTTGTTATTTAATTTTTTTTTCTTCTTTTCTTTTGGTTCCCGCCGCCCAGGACATCCAATGGTCTTTACTCGTCGGCAGTTCTCGTCTGAATTTTAAGACGTAGACCTGACTTGAGAGGATCAAGGAAGCTGGCAGCCAATAGCAGATCCTGAGATACTAGACTCTTTTTAATCCCCATAAGTACAACGATGGATAAATAAATCAATGAAATATATATGTAATAGTGGACAATACACATGACTTAGTTATTAGAAGAGAGAATCTTACAACATAGTTATACCACAAAATATGAATATAGAAATAAACAGTTTAAAATTTTGATGCGGATTCAACTCGCAATATAAACTTCGAAGTTCCAAACGACTACCTAGTTGAGAAAACTTTATAGAAACTATGGTCACAATCTATAATCGTTTGTTCGAAAGCACTCAAAACAAGAATGTACTATTGTAATAGGAACTCATGGTTAACCTGCACGAGCTTTTACAGACTGCGAGCTTTGATTCTAAAAGCTTTTCGTAAGGTTTCTATGAGATCATGAGAAAACTTTAGGGAGAAGAGTAAACAACTCTTAGAGTGACTTAAATTATTTAAAAACCTCAGAAAAACTACAAATAAAAATTACCTTGTTAGAAAAGATTTAGTATGAATTACAAAGTAAATTCTGAAGCATGCTGATGGTAATAAAACCAAATATTAATGCTTTGTAATTATATTTATTTTATATTTTGTTTATTAAAAGCATTGATAACTTTGTTGTTTGACAATAAAACGCTCTCCTTATATAAAATTGGCATTACACAAAGTAAACAATAGATGATATGGAGAATGTTATATTTAGTATATTTTTAATTTTCTGGTAGCAACAATAATACGAAAAAATACCCAATAACTACATAATTTTTTCCACCTCGTTTGTATGGTGGTCAGCATCAGTCACCATATTAGAATACCACGGTTCGATTCCCAGGGAGCTAAAAAGAAATTAAATTGACTTCAAACTCTAAATATATATATATATATATATATATATATATATATATATATATATATATATATATATATATATATATATATATATATATATATATATATATATATATATATATATATATATATATATATATATATATATATATATATATATATATATATATATATATATATATATATATATATATATATATATATATATATATATATATATATATATATATATATATATATATATATATATATATATATATATATATATATATATATATATATATATATATATATATATATATATATATATATATATATATATATATATATATATATATATATATATATATATATATATATATATATATATATATATATATATATATATATATATATATATATATATATATATATATATATATATACATATATATTTATATATATTTTTATATACTGTATATCGCAGTCGTACAGGACAAAGTGACCAACTAACAAAACGTACAATGTTCAGGAGGGCCATTTAAGTCACTTTCGCTTGGCAAGAAAATAAACATCAATGCAGTTTGTCATTTTCAACAAGTATATTTATTATGCTTCCAAGTTAAAATTTTTTGAGGATTTATTTTCAGGGCAATATTAAGCTACAATAGTTAGATATCAAATAGTTAATGGTCACGTTTTTCTAAAAATTGCACTTGGTCACTTTCTCCTGTATGACTACGATATGTGTATCGTTACTTGAAGAGGGTGATATATTCATACCCTTTTATTTGATCAAAATATTCATCTTTCCTTGTATATGCAAATAGTACACTTTAAAATACGTGTTACAAAATGTGTACTTGATTTATATTTAGATTCAGATATTCATGTTGGGGGTTCAAAGTAATACACATATACACGTGTACACAATTCACACACACACAGAGCGTGTCGCCGGCAGTAAACTTTGTGGAAATGCAATATCTCAATTGTTGTCCCTAGGGTCTGAGTGAGAGGTACTGCCACAACTGAAATTTAATCAGTCAGCCAGGAAAACACGGAAAGTTAAGGCATGTCTTAAACGAAACGCTGTTCGTTTTGTTGCCGGCGGAGCGTTACGGGCGGTGCGGTGGGAGTTGGGGACTTTAACTGTGTTTAGAGCCGTTCACAATGCGTTTATTTGTGAAATTTCGAATCCCAAATAGGTGCACACGACATGCATCTGTACAGTGGCGTACACAAAAGGGAGGTAGTACAAAATCAGAAATTTCACTTTAAATGTATTTAAAAACACACACACACACACAGACATAACATCTCATTCTTATCTAAACTCTGGCTATTCTTTTAAATTTAATTTCTAATTTGTACTTTTTTTTTGCAAATCACCCAAATTTGAGTGATACATGATACTCTGCTTATATACAAGGTAAATTTACGTATAAGAGATTTTTCCACTTCGTCTTAAAAAGAGTCCTTTTACCAGCTCGCAACCAGTATAATGTACTATTACACTGTATGATCTTTCTTAGTACCTTTATTGGCACCAAATTGAGCATGGAGCTATGCCACGGATTAACGCTGTGTTGCATTGATCGTTCATTACACAAAAGTAATGTGCTCTTCAGGTACCAGTCTGGGGTTAAATATCGCTAAAATTTATTTTGGACTCCCTGGGAATTGAACCCAGGCACTCCAGCATGGTAGCCGAACTCGAGGCGAAGATAAAAATAATAAAAAATTATAGGAACGTATTTGTGTTCGAATAATTATTTCCATATTTTTCCCACTATATTTTATAGATTTTTATTTTATGGTTAAATAAATTCGTCTTTTAACCGTAAAATAAAAATCTATGAAAATGTAGAAAAATCTTAGGGTATTTTACGAAAATGGCGCTATCAATTTTCAGATTTTTTTCAGATTTATCAGAATATTTATTTTTCTTTAAGAAAAAAATACCGTTGTATTAAATTACATGCAATTTTTTTCTATACTAAGATAATAAAATAAACTTACATAAAACTAACACAAATCGCGCCGCTTCTCCACAGGGCTAGGCAGAGAGAATGGAGAGCCACACCAATCTGTCTTAGCAAAACAATCCTCGCCTCTTCCACATGCATGTATATTTTTATATGATTACCGTAATATTACAATTTAATGGTTTATAAGAGTTACAAGAACGTTTACAATAAATTTGAATAATGCTTCCATTTTATTTTATATTTTTTTTATGAAAACATCGTTTGGTGTATTTTGTAAAAATTATTTCTCAAACTTGAAATATGATCCTTATAATATTTTCAATTTTTTTGTTAATAAAAACGTTGCTTTAAATTAATGTATAAAAAATTAAGCACGTGGAACAATTTTTTTAATATTCACGGCGATAAATTATGAAAGTAATTGAATGAAGCCAATTAAATAAATTGTACCTAATATTTTTGAGTGCTTTCAAATTTTAAACTAATTAAAATTTACTATTAACATCATAAAACTTTAATTATTTGTGATATTTCTTACCTCCTATTTGACACAGAACTCGTTCACATAACTTATTGCATAACTTTATACTAGTGTTATTAAAATTATTTTTTTTCATTTCCTTTTCATAAACCATTTCTTACTTCTTCTTCACTTACGTGATCTCTATCTAATCAAGTATATTACTCTCCTAGGAGTGGTATATCTTTGCAAACAATCTTCGCCTCTTCCAAGTTCATGCATCTCCTCTTCCATAACCGTCGATTATTCCAACTAATGACCTGACCACTATCAAGTATTTGATAAACTTGATCATGCCAATTTTTTATCGGTCTTCCTCTGCTCTTATTTCCAGCTACATTTTCCTGGTACTGATTTACTGTTTTTTCTTTGCCCATTCATTCCACACTCATAAACCATCAAAATACAACTTTCTTAATTTAATCGATAATACTTATCTCGACCTTGCACTCTTTCCTTATTTCATCATTTGAATATCTTTCATACATCGTTTTGCCACACATTTTTCTTATGGATTGCTTTTTAATTGCATTCAGTCTAATTTTATCCTCCATTCTTTACTTCCATACATTAGAGTTTGCACCAGAATTCAGTAGTGCGTTACTCTTTTTTAATATATTATGTGATTTTTCATTAACATATATTTTCATCAAATATTAAACCGATAATTATATTTTCGATATCAAGACATTTCAGTGTATAATACCACAATGTGTCGTAATTTTTATTTTTTAAATATTATGTTTCTTTTCTTTAATATATATATTATTTCCTTTCTTTAATATAGATATTTCCATTAAACATTTTACAATAATTTAAACAAATAATTTAAATATCCGATGTCATAAAATATATTTCAGCGTATAAAACCACAATGCGTCATAAAAATATCAATCAATCAAACCCTTATCCGCACCCCAATGGTGCATAGGGCACTGTGTCTTATAAACGCAGTGTTATCATGATCGTTTTACACATGAAGGAAAGGTGATCAGCCCTCCGCTTCAGGTACCAGTCCAGGGTAATATTGAATAAATATTACAGTGAAAAAATCACTTATATTTATTTTTACCCCCCTTGGGAATCGAACCCGGGACCTCCAGAACGGTAGCCGAGCGTGCTGACCATTACACTACGGAGGCGGACGAATATATAAATATTTTTTTTTAATATTGTTATATTTCTTTAACGGATATTTTCGTTTTATATTTTGCAAATAATTATATATACCATATCGTTTAAGACATTTAAATGTATAATACCACAATGTGTAACAAAAAATATTCGTATTTTAAATTTTGCAATCTATAATATTGATGGTACTCACGGTACCATCAATATTATGAACAAATACAAAACAATATAAAATAGGTACGGTGAAGACTTGTATAATCTCTGTTAGATGGAGCAAACTGGGTTTCCGAGAAAACCCGACAAAGAAAATGGGATTATTTTTCATGGTTGATAAAATCACAATATACAAAATAAATAAAAGCAAATGGAATCACTGCCAAAGTGACTGAATAAAAGATATCCTGTAAGGCTTACACGAGATCACAGCTGACACCTTGATTAACTTTCGTTTCCACTGTCAGCCCTTGCCACAATAATAGGCACGAAGGGGTATGTATTGTAATAGGGATGAGGGATGGTGAATAGAAATTGGAACACAGGCAAAATGAACCGTATTTTTTCCGTCAGGTTTGTTACAGCGGAAGGATTGAGTTCAATTTAATAGAATTTTTATTTGGTTATTTATTGGATAATTTATGTAGCGCCGTTTTCCTGAAAAATCACCTCAAGAGCGCTTTACAACGTAGGGTAATTTTAATATCAAAATTACATAAATAAATAGTTATTTTTCATTACGACAAATATTATGATTATGTATGTCTAAATACAGGGCGTGCATTCCATATTGGCAGTGCCTATCCAGCCACCCACGTGACATTAAAAACCCTACCAGTATCTACACCACCTTACTTAGTAGTACCTTACTTACCTAACTACCTATCTCTACTGCCTACCATAGTAAATATTACCAGCTTACCTTACTGCGTACCTCAACTGTCTAGTCTATCTATTATACGAGTGTATAAATTTCATATTATTTTTTTACATCTCATCAACTATGAAGTATAAGAATATGGAAGTCTGGGCATTTACGGGGCTGACGACCATCATAGGCTGGTTTAAGTGATCACTTTACACACGTGTAACATTCACCAATTCTACCCATTATTGACAACCACACTACTCAAATTCTTGGAAGTTCTATATATATGAACCAATTTTGAAACATTATTCTTGTATCACTAGAACTTCACTAGAGACAGCTGTTGATGAGATGAAAAGAAGCTTTTTTATTGAGCAGAAACTCAACTTTATTAGTATGTGAGGTCCGAATCCTAGATTATAATCACACACATGAGAAACGCCAGAAAATGATATACATAAAAGTTCATTTATTGATTCGGCTTGGATTGGTATTTTCAACTATTTCTTAAAATATAGTTTGATACAGCGCATCAAAACATGTGTTATGGTAGATTTTTAGAAAAAATGGTATTTACCAAGTAAAATTTAAAGATTAAATGCAAAGTAGTTGTTTTATAACGAGTTCCATGCTTATATTCTTGCTTCTGGAGCGCAGGGTTGATCATTGTGCCTTCATTTATGCACGATTGAGTGAATTCATATCACACCGCGTCGATCCCATTTGGTGCCTTATATGTATATCACTCGTGATCAGAAGAAGAAGAAGAAATAAATAATTATTGAAGAACTTGAAAAATGAAAAAAACAGTTGTACAATGGCTTATAATTACAGTAAGTTGACTTTGGAGACGTCCAATATTGCCAACTAAGTGGTTAAATACCCTGTCAATTAGAAATGGAGGCTGGAATTTTAGCATCAATTGTGAAGCTGCCTACGCTGTAATACTGTTATTTGGCACAAAGGCCCCCATCGAATCCATTAAGATACTATTGTACAAGGGGCCTATAATGCGGACCCAATTATATCACATTCAATAGGCCTGAGATAGCTAAATACATAAAACCCTATGGTGGTAATAAAAATGGTACGATGGCCCAATAATCAATTTTACAATAAATTTACTTACTAATGAACTATCACGGATGTAACGTAGACGTCACAGTGTGTAACGTAATGAAGATGCATGAATGTGGAAGAGGCGAAGATTCTTTACAAATACAGGCTCATGGCCTTACCACATTCAAGTATTTGAAAATACATGATCATGCCAAGTTTTCCTGGGCCTTCATCTGCTTCTATTTCCAACCACTTTCTCCCCGTAAATTGAATTTACTGTTCTTTGCTCATTCATTCGATTCATATGCTCAAACTATCTAAACACACCTTTCTTTAAGTTTATCGATATGATGCTTACCTCAGTCATTGATTCTTTCCTTATATCACCATTCGAACACCCATCATATATACGTCGTTTTGACGCACATTTGTCTGAGAGATCGTATTTCAACTAAGGACTTGTGCTAATATTTAATTACAATACATTTTATAATTCAATGAAAACAAGGTATTGGCTGGCCAAAGTAAGACGCAAACAAGCATTCTCATTTGTAAAACCAGCAAAGTAATTCCAGAACTTGCATTAAGGTTAGTACCATGATATTATATTCAAACTTGCTCGAACTTAAGCTCGATTCCGGAAAATTTTCTCACTCAACTCTTATAAAAGCTTTGAAATGAATGTTTTATTGTAATAGCTGCCTTATGATTTCAAAATCATAATTTATTTTGTTTTGAATATTGAAAACATTAACTTTGTGGATCATATTGATATATTATTTCGAGAAATAAAAATACTTTGTGTTCTGTTCCACTCACATTTACCTGTTGCCCTCTTCAGGGTTACATTTATTACTAAATATATATATATTTATAAAAAGAAACAGTGTACAAGTTGTTGGGTTTCAAAAGGGTAGGGGTGGGGGTAATGGTGTTTTAAGGAGGGGTAAGAGCAAGGAAGGGGATAACTCTGTTTAGGTTGGGTTTGATTTTATGGGAAAAATATTAAAAATGGGACTTTGACTAACGTTTATTTGGTTATTAATTATATTTAATTTTTGTTTAACCGCTTTTTTTATTTCTAACACCTCTAAATTATTAATTTGTCTAGTTCTGTTATTACAATGCAAAATTGTGAGTGGATCAGAACACAAAGTATTTTTATTTCTCGAAATAATATATAATTTATTTATTTATGTATTTTTATTTCTTTTTACGATATATGTGTTTTTTTATGAACGTTTCACTAGACAGAACGTTCATTTACATTACAAAGAAAAATTTTTATTTGCATTTACCACAGCATAAAATAAAAATGAATTTTTATTTACAAAATAAGTGTTGTTAGTATATACACTGAGATATTTGCAAGTTTGTAATGAAGCCAAACATTTTTTATTATTTTTCAGAATGTCAATAATTCATTTTAGAGTTTTTTTAAAGGAATAATCCGCAAAGCCTTTACATTAAGAGTCTTGTCTGCAGGTAGAATAGTAAGGGTAGGGACGGTTAATGTAAAAAAAATACATCACAAACACCCAGACTAATTGAAAATATATCTTTCTTGAATTCATTTTGCAATTGGCGGAAATCAAACCAGCGACGCCAGTTTCTCAGTCGAGCATCTATCCAACTACGCCACAGTGTTTGTCTACTGTGATTCTCTGCAGTATTTCTCTGCAGGGATAGACAGAGAAGATGGAACGCCATACTTTTCCGTCCTGTCATACAATTCGAGCTTTCTTAACATCAATACATCTACCTCTAGTATATATGAGGGTATGTATGAACGTGGAAGAGGCGAAGGATGTTTGCAAATACAGATTGGTGTGGCGTTTTATTCTCTCTGCCTACCCGTGCGGTGAAGTGGCGTGATGGTTAGTTAGTTTCAGTTTATTCTTGTTTGAAATTACACATCGGTTTGTTTTACGAAATCAATATATAACTTATAACGAAATATATGGTGTCTGAAAATTAATCGAAATGCATTGAAACACGTGGCACAATAAATTTCAAGAAAAATTAATATTTACAAAGTAAATTTCAATTTTTTTTTTAATCTTTAACAATGACAATGTTTTTCTTAGGTTTAATTAAATTATTATATTTTAAGTTTAAAGTGATGCATGAAAATCCTTTCTTAAGTGTTGACAACAGCGATATTATGCACTTAACACAGTAAGAAGTTTAGGCGGATGAACTTTCAGGTTTTAAAACTTACTACTCTGGACGGTAAATTATTTAGTCCTGTTGCTAAGACGAGCTTAAACTAGGCACTCCAAACTTAAGTACATTCATTCACTTCATTTATTTATTTATTTTATATTATACACACCTCCAGAAAAAATACGTATTTTAAATAAAAATTATATTATTCACATTACTTAGATTTTGTCAAAATCTTTGCAACTCCGAAATTTGATTAGTGTGGTTGTCAATCATGACTGGAATGATTAATGTTTCATGTGCATAAAGTGATCATATAAAACAGTCTATGACAGATCGTAAGCCCTGTAAATATCCACAGTTTTATATTCTTCGTCGGGTATTTTGAGATATAAATAAAAATCTTTGTTTAAATATGTGGAGAAAAATCCAAAAAAAATAAAGGTGAACAATTTAAATAATTGTATTTTAATAATAAGCTTACTGACCAAGCATCACACCGTTTCCCAGGTAGGGGTGGAGAGAGATAAAGAACTTCACATTACTCTATCTTCTCAGGCAACCTTTTCCACATTCATGCATCTCCTCATCCCATATACCCACCGACTATTCCGTCTCCTGACCAAACCACATTTAAGAATTTGAAATACTTGATCATGCCAAGTTTTTTTCGATCCTGTTCTGCTTCTATTTCCAACCACATTTGCCTCTTAAATTGGTTTTACTATTCTCTCTTTACTCATGAATTAGTAGAAGTATATTAATGTACATACATATAGTACATACTTATTGTTAATTTTTTTAATTTCACATTGTGATTTTTGTTTTCTATTAAAATCAAATTTGTGAAGTTTATATTAGCACTTTTAATCTATTTAATTTTTTTGATACATATTGTATTCTTACCAGTACCCTTTATTACATATGTATAATCTAAAATAAAAAAAATGTACCCACACACAGGCCATCCTTTTGAGGGATTATTTTTTGTTTTAATGTAATATAATATGTTTGTAGGGGAGAGTGCCCATGGATGGGACGTTTTTGATTTTGCCTCTCTAGTTCTTCTCTGTAAAATAAATCACAAAAAGTAAACGTGGTTTCTCTTTATTCAATCTTTTAGCTACAAACATGCCATACTTTGTTTTCTAAAAAAATTAACCTAACTGCCTGAAAAATCGATTTCAAATAATGTCCTAAAATGTCCCATTCATAAACACCCTCCCATGAGAGGGACACCAGTATACCATGAATGGGACATTAAATAAAATGCTAGATTGATGCAATAATTATATTTAAAAATAAAAATCATCTGTAGACACTTTCGTATAATACGTAGACACATGTAAAAGAAATTTTATTAAACATTTTTGCAACATTTTTGGCAAAAAAAGTTCAGATATCTTAATATTCCACAATTTTCATGGGCCACCAAATTTACATTTAAGCCAATGCATAAAACTATATTGATATTCTTCTTCACATATGTGACACTTATTATCCTCCTTTCCTTTTGTTTTTTTCAGTGATACACCTTCTATTTCAACTGATTTATCTGAACTGATCTCTGTCATCACTCATTTAAATATTTTGTTGAAAATTGAGTTTTTTTAAACTCTTTTAGCGTTAGGCTTATTTTTTTATCTATTGTATCTATGGGTTTTCATTTTCCATTCTTCAATAATTGTATTTTCAAAAACTTGTCCTTTTCTGAAGTATCAGATATTATACTTGATTTCCCCTTACTGATTTATTTCTGTACTGTAGAACATATTCTTCCAGCTGAATTTAAATACGTGGAAAGTATTTCTTCTCGCTTCAGACTAAACTAACTAGCTAAAAAAACTAACTAACCATCACGCCGCTTCCCCGCAGGGGTAGGTAGAAAGAATAGAACGCCACACCACTCTGTCTTTGCAAACATTCTTTTCGCCTCTTCCACGTTCATGCATCTCCTCATACATACCCGCCGATTGTTACGACTCCTAACCTGACCACTTTCAACTATTTGGCTTACCTGATCGTGCCATGTTTTTCTCGGTCCTCCTCTGCTCCTTTTTCCAATAACATTCGCCTAATAAATTAGTTTAACCGTTCTATCCTCACTCATTCATTCTTCATGTCCAAACCATCTCAACACATCTTTCTTAATTTTATCGATTATGCTTATCTCAGCTTTGCATTCCTTCCTTATTTCACTATTCGAACATTTATCATACATCGTTTTGTCGCACATTCTTCTGAGAGATCGCATTTTGACTGCATTCAGTCTACTTCATTCATCCTTATTTTGCCAACTCCATGTTTCACTTCCATACATTAGAGTTAGAACCAGGACTCAGTTATGCACTGCCAGTTTAGCTTCCGCTGATAGGCTCTTTTATTTCCTATCAGCCTTTACTTGTTTGACATGTCTATAAAGATAAGATTTTCCTATTGCATATGTCTTTGCAACTGACCTAATATTTTGCTTTTATTTAAAACCTCTTCTACAGCAGCTTCAATTAGAATGTTGGTGATTGATGGTTGGTGAACGATGGCGTGTTTTTGGCATTATAACCTAAAAACAATATAATGTTTACAATGCGTGTAATACAAACGAGTACAAACGATTTTTTATGTAAATTAAAAGTATTCGCCATGAATGGGACAATTTTCCCTTGAGTGGGACCGTCCCATTCATGATCACTGTGCGCGTCCCATTCAAGGAAATGCGTGATTTTTAGAAAAATAGATAAATCGATACGTTTATACTAAAGTAAATTTGATGAAACATACTTTATAATATCCTGAGAGAACCAACTTAAATAATTGTATATATCAATTGCAGCACTTATCATAACCTATATGTACAAACAAAATCAAATTGCAGTATATAATTTACTTTTTGACGCAAAAAAATTGTAACACGTCTTACTCGCTTCACTGTCAGTCGAGAACTGAGGTTTGAGAATTAACCTGTCTAATATCGTAGTGTTAACGTTGGGTAATTTTTAATTTTTTTTTGTAACAATAGTTTGGGCTGGAGAACGATTGTCCCATTCATCCTCTGTCCCACTCATGGGCACTCTCCCCTACTTGTAATTACATATTTATATTATGTACCATATTGTGAAATGCAAAATAAGTGTTTTATAGATTATTATTGATTTGATGGTTTAATTTGTGAAAACAGTAAAATAGTGATATATATTCAGCTTAAAAAGGGAGTGCTTCAAGTTTAAATAACTGTAATTTTTCTTTTCGCTTCCATAAGGGGTGAGTGCCCTCGGCACGCTTATAGCGCATACGAAGCAAGCGGCCTACTAGTGCCAGTACTTCGGCTCCAAAAATAACTCCGTACCCCCAGCAAAGATGCTGCGAGATCCGATCTGTTCCATTAACAGCGAGAGGGGAAGTCGAGATGAAAAAAATGTTCCTAGCTTCCTGCGCTCTGGCAGGGGTAGATTAACTTCCGCTGAGTGTAATACATATATTTTTACTATGATTTGTAATATTATCATAGTAAGTTTGTGTATTAAAACGTATTGCATTATAAAACATACAATCCATGCATGATACTTTATTTTTCTTTGTAAGTATTTATGGCTATTGATTAATTCAGTAACTAATTTCGTAATCGGGCAGTAATGTAATTCGGAGATGCTTGTACTGACAATTTTGATAAATTTCTTATGGCTCATTTAATTTACTGAATGAAAAAGTCTAAACAAATTTGATGAAAAAGTACATTTGGTTTTTCTTAAAATAAACACTATTTCGAGATTCAATAAAAAAAAACAAATCTTTAGGATTAAATTTTTTAAGCGCTATTTATTTCAATTTTCCATTTAATAGCTTAAAAATCTCTTTATTACAAAATCCATATTAAAAATTATGATTTTTTTAAAAGTTTTTTTTAATTACATTTATAATTTATTTTTTATTTAATAATCGTATGCTTGTTAAAAGAATATGTTAAAAAATCATTTGGATTATTTAAAAAATCTGGATTTATTATTGTGAAAAAAAAAACATTAATTACATTTATTTTTCCATGTAAATAATGATCTTAAAATGAAACCGAATAACAGCTCCTATTACTTTCATCGTTTATCGTGTGAAGTACCAAATTCCTTAGATGATTCTCAGAGGTTGGATTGTAGAAATATTTGGAAAAAGTATGTAAAGGAATTGGAGAAGTGCAGGAGCTTTGTACAGAGGATTAAAACGTAGAAATGTAGGAAGGAGAGCCCTTTGCTATGGAAATTTGAAAAAGAAGAAGAATATCATCAGTCTCACAATCTTAAAAGATAATTGTCAATAGATCACTTATTCGTTGAAATATTTAACCGTTTTCTTTGATGTTTTTTTTATAAAGAGTCCTGTTTAAAATCTTACATTCGTTAAATTAAAGTGACAACCCTGATCATGTCTTCAGGGACGCATTAGTCACCTTAATGAAGCGTCCCTGGTAGTTCTGTGTAACTCATTACGCGGTTGACGCTACCGATCCCTTGAAACACTTGTCATTTCCTTTCCCTGTTCTGCGGATTGTGTGAAGTAGGCTTTACCTTATTGAACTGAACAGAGTCTAATAGGCCGGAAAATAACGTGCAGCAAAGTAATATTCAACTTAAAAATCGTTCAGAGCCGGTTTAAGTTAAATAACATAATGGAACTAGTGATGGGTGCCGAGGCGCATTTATAATAAACTTCTAACTAATATAACCATATATTAATTATGTGAGGCGTAGTTCCTTCCAAAGTAATTGTTTTTTTTTAATGTATGTATCATTATGAAAAAAATATATCACTGTAGTATATCTTTGAGTAAAAATATATTCCAGATTTATTTTAAGGTATTATTAATAATGATATTTTGAAACTCCCTTACCATAATTAATTATTTTAGTTACTGGCAAATCAATAATTATTGCATTATTTAATCGACTAACTAACTAACTAGTTAAGTCGTAAAAATCGGCGGGTATGTATGATGAGATGCATGAACGTGGAAGAGGCGAAGAATGTTTGCAAAGCCAGAGTGGTGTGGCGTTCTATTCTCTCTGTCTACCTCTGCGGGGAAGCGGCGTGATGGTTAGTTAGTTAGTTAGTTATTTCATTGATTTACCATTACTTCGAAGACAATACGATGAATCAAATATTTATGCCAAAGACCACTTTTGAGTTTATTAATGAAGTCAAGACTAGTTTTGAGAGCTAAAGATGTTCTCATTAATAGGTAAACATATAAATTGTTTGTATTTTCATATGTTAATACAAACATCTGTATTTCTAACAACTAGTTATTTAACATAAATAAACTAAAGATTGAACTGATATAAGTATTATTTTTTCATGATCCAATCAACATGTTCTGTCTTAATTAAATAAATTTATATATTTGCATTATTTAATGACAAATAAGGAATATTTTATGAACAAAGCCAGTTGTAATCAATATTTTCTAAATAACGGCAGCTGTTATACATAAAAAAATACAAATTCATTGGACTTCTGTAATTTTGAAACGAATTTTATTTGCAAACAATAGAACGAAGGTGTCAATTAAAAAATATACATGTCTATTCCAAAATTCGTGTAGTATGTTTTTCAATCATGGGCAAAATTGTGAATGATTCGCATGTGCAAAGTGATCACTTAAAACCAGACTATGACAGGTTGTAAGACCTGTAAACACCCTTACTTTAATTTTTTATTCATCTATATAATCAATCATATAGTACATACAAATTGTTAACTTTTTATAATTCAATTTATAGATTTATATTTTTTCAGTTGAAAACAAATTTTTGTAGTTTATATTAGCATTTCTAATATATAATATTTATATTTTTAATATCAATTGTATTGTTTCCATTAACCTTTATAATAACATAAATGAAATGTATAGGTACACATACACAGCCCGTGCCTGTGTGGGATCTATTTTGTATTAATATAATATAATATTTTTGCACTTGCAATTATATTATCTTGAGAAATGCAAAAAACAGCCTTATTTCTAAAATAAACTGCAATTTTTCCTAGCAATATCATAATAAAAAAAAATAGCACAAGACAGCTCAAAGAAAATAAGCCCCATCCGCAAATAAAAAATTAAAATGTGAAACAAACATAAAAAAAACTTTTTCAGGAACGAAAAACCTCAATTAAAGTAGTAAAATCTTGTTGCATTGCGGACCATACAAGGTTCAAATGATAAAAAGTTGTTCTCCGTTATTGCCTTGCAGTTAATGAAAGTTTTTAATCGAGTCTAGTAGGGATTTACCGTTTTATTACTAAGAGACCTTGTTTGCTGTTCGGTACGTAGTGAGCTTTTCCGCTACCATCTGAAAGAACATTACCTTTTTGTTCAATTTTAATATAATACAAAAGACTCCAGGCAGGAATTTCTACGAAATTGCACAGTATCAAATATTGCATTCCAAGTTAAAACTTTATTTATTTATTTAAAAAAAAAAACTAACTTACCATTACGTTTATAAACCAACGCCGCAGTTTACAGCGTATTCATTCTTAAGATTTGTTATTTTGATGAAGAATATGATTAAACTTTATAAAATAAAACAACTTTGATTCAACATTTTTTTTACACTTTTTCCGACCGGTTTCGACAAAAACCTTGTCATCCTTTCAATAAGATCATCGCGTGATGTAAATCACATTTTCATATGGTGTACGGAGTGCGTGGAAGTTTTTGGTATCGTAAGGGAAGGGTTATTAACTAAAACCTTACTATGAGTATTTCAATGTTTTAGAATTAGTACATAAACCCTGAGGATGACAAGGTTCTTGTCGGAACTGGTTGATAAAAGTGTACCAATAAAAAGTGGTTAAAACAAAGTTGTTTTATTTTATATAGTTTATAAATGTGCCACAAAGTATCTGCGAAAAACATTCCAGATATATGATTAAAAATTATACATATTCTGCTCT